>NC_079539.1:6806438-6873938 GCF_003711565.1 Takifugu flavidus | reverse complement strand
TTCTTGTAGTTTCTCTACTATTTATGTGCAAATTAAAAGTCTATACAATAAGCAGAATGTGGTTTGAAAGTATTTTCTGTCATTTTGATGTTTAAATGCAAATGAAAAAAAATACTAAACGTAATCTGCAACGTGAATATTAAGTGAAAACACAAACGAATCTTCCATCTGTGTTTTACAAAAACATTTTCGGTAATACAAAGCAAGAAGATGTAAAAAAAGAAAGTGTGAGTATCTTTTAAAAACATAATCACTTTAACCTGCCATCGAATGAGGACAGTTTTTATGTGACTCGTTTTTTAAAGAACAGTTTTTAACATGAACATGTTGCACGACTTCCTCCGTCCGTTTACGGCAGCAGGGAGTGACCGTAGAAGAAGACGGGACGCTTCAGGAACAGTAGAAGAAGAAGGTGCCAGCATGGCGTTCACCCTCTACTCCCTCATCCAGACCGCGATTCTCTGCACGAACGCGGTCGCCGTGTTACACGAAGAGCGATTTCTGAGTAAAAGTGAGCCTGAAATATTTTAAACTTGATCGTTTTTGGAGAAATGTTGTCGCGCGGGTGGATTTGGCCTCCCGCCGCCCCAGAGATGCTGGCAGCAGCAGACTGGACGGCCGAATGTTAGCTTGTTTTATTGTGTTTCCCGCACCATGAAGCTCGATAAAGGGGGTGTTAAAGGGACTAAACGGCCCGTTTTCTCCTGTTTGGTCTGTCTGTTGTTCTGCAGTCGGTTGGGGGGTGGATCAGGGAGTCGGGGGCTTCGGAGATGATCCAGGAGTCAAAGCCCAGATTCTCCATCTCATCCGCTCGGTTCGGACCGTCATGAGAGGTTGGGAAGTTTCTGATATTCATGAAATGGAGTCAAAGTTCCCTTGGAGCAGTTGAGTTGGGAGGACGGCAGGTCGAAATGATGCTGACGTTCTCTGATTCTAAAGTTCGGCTCCATTCAAATCTAGTCTGATCTGATTTGATTAACTTATTAGATCTAAAATCCATTTTAAAGTACTTTTTTCTTCCTCTAGTTCCGTTGATAATTGTGAACTCGGCCTCTATCGTCCTGCTGTTGGTGTTTGGATGACAACAGGGCGATAAAATCAAGCCAACGACCACATGTACCAAGGAGCAGAACCATCGTCATGGCAACAGAACCCACGGATGATAAACCCACGGATGCTCACGACTGTCAGCCGCTCGTCAGCGCCGCAGAAACGGAACAAAATGAAAATGTTGGTGATCCACTGTTCACTCTTTTTAAACACGTGACATCGAGATGATGATGATGAACAGTATGAGCCAACGTTTTAGGTTTGATAAAGATGGAAAATGTTACACAGAATAGTTTATTTCTCATGAACTGGGATGTAGTTTAAACCACAGAACTCCAGAGGGAACGCATGGATTTGGACATATGATCCACGAAAACAGCAACATACCGACTGTTCTTTCTTGAAATAAATTATTAAAGTTGTGTTGCCTTTAAAAAAAGAAAAAGATTTACACAATTCAGAAACGAAATGTTTGACATTTTGTTTAAAATATTTATACTGCAAAGCCGGAGTGTAGCGGAAGCTGCTGAGTGTGAACTGAAACGCTGCGGTGCTGCTCAGTTTATGAAGATAATCCCCATATGTTGTGAATTATCCAGCATATTAATCCACACAAACATTTTTATTAACGTTACTGTTGTTTCTATCCAGAGATGGGAGGAAAGGGGCATCAGCTGGAATTAGAAGCATATGTTTATCAGGGAGATTTATTTGTTTAAGCCACTGTGATCTCTGATTAGTCTGAATTTATCTATCACAGGTCCAACGGAACGTGACCATCGGCGTGTTTCTGCATGTCAAAGTGACCAGAATATATTAACAAGCCTTCATTTTCTATACATTTACTGGTTGTTTTGTTTTAAAGCTCAGTAAATCTGCAGAAATGCTGTATTGTTTTTGTGTTGAACCAAGTATTTGATAAATGCTCCGGTTTAAAATTTAAAATCCTCAACAAGGACAATGGACAATGAATTTTAATTTTATATATTTTACAAGAGCCCCCTTACAGTAGAAATCCACCAGTTTATCAAAACCATTTGTCTGAAAGAGATTCAAAAGATTTCACATGAAGATGTTGTCTGGACTCGAGTGTCAGATTAACTCTCGTGGGCTAAATAATCATTAAAAAACAAAACCAGCTGAAAACGGGAGAGGAAAAACTTGTAAAAAAGAGGATTTGGTCTATGTTTTGTCTGGCATCGTGCAAACAGAAGGTTATTATGGTTCTGGTAATACTTTCCATATTAAATCTATCTGAAAACCCACTAATGCCATCCATCTGCTCAGGATGCAGCACATATGTTTTATTATAATGAGTGATTAAGTGGTTGAGGGTAACCCTCTTATCTGATTACAACATGACGGAGAAATCAAATAATCGTGAAGAAAGTAGAGTGTTATTAAAAAGGGGAGAGTGATGTTCAAACATGTTTTTCAAAAAGGTTTTTTTTAAAAAAACAAGTAAATCTGTGGCCAGTTATTTATTTGGGCTGTAGGTGGCAGCAGAGAGCGACTGCAAAAACAAACGATTTACTGGCTTTTTAAAAACGGCGAAGAAGAATCCGAACCAGGAAGTGAATGTCAGCGCCGCTCGGGTTTTGATCAGGTGAGGACAGAAGATGTCTATAAAGCACAAGATACACGAAACATCTTACGAATTTGAGACAAGTCAGTGTTGAAATAAAGTTCTTAAATTTACTGACGAGTCCAGTCGAACGGGACAACAGTTGGACCGAGCGGCAGCTGGAGAGAGATGCTAAACGATATTAGCGGTTAGCCTCTGTGCGGAATTATTCTACATATTTAAGGTCAATGTAATGGGACAATAAGCATCCGCCGAATAAGAGTTTCAACTCTCGTTTTACCTGCTATATTTGATATTTGAAACAAGTGTGTTGCAGCCTCGATTTGCTCTCAAACGCCTGCAGAGCTCGCTAAGCTGAGGCTGAGTGTTTAAGCCGCTTTGATACTTTGGTTGAGCATTAAAAGCATTAATTGTACGCTCACATTGATAACTACACAACAGAACCAAATCCAAACATGTCTAAATAATAGAGGATCACCTCGGTCCAAATGCAATCAAACAATCCTCAAATCTGGATTCTAGGCAGCAAGTCAGACCTTTGGAGGCTGAACTGTTCAATAATCCGCTCAGTTTGCTCTGATACAGGTTTGAGCAGTAATCTGAGCGATCCTGACTCTACCGATGTGATTTATGAATGGTCGATCTCTCTGATGGCAGAAGACGCCTGTTCAGACGGAGTAAAGCTCCATTTCCAGAGCGTGAGGGCGCCGGCTTCCATCTGAGCGTAAGGATCAGCCTGAGGGAAACCACCGTTATTATTGAGGCACTTTAGGTTCTGACCAAACATTTCCCATCTCAGCTCCTGCAGACCTCCTGCTGTCAGCTGGTCTCCATCATGGCGAGCAGACGGGCTCTGAAGGCCGTTCTCATCGACCTGAGCGGAACTCTTCACGTGGAAGACACGGCTGTGCCTGGAGCGCAGGAGGCTCTCCGCAGGTGGCAACGCTTCAGCTTCCTGCTGCCACGGCGACGTTGCTCACCTCATTCTAACATCCTTCCCTCTTCTCCTGGGCCCAGGTTACGGCAGGCGTCCGTCGCCGTCAAGTTCGTGACCAACACGACAAAAGAGTGCAAGAGAGACTTAGTGGAGCGTCTGCGGCGCCTGGACTTCGACGTGCAGGTAGAACTTCCAACACTGAAACGTTCCCACCGACCAGCTCACGTGCACGAGCACGTGACGGGACGTGGCCACGCGGCGCTCCCCTCTCAATCCTCGGCTGATATCTGACGTGACGCCGCAGGAAAGAGAGATCTTCAGCTCACTGAGTGCTGCCAGGAGTTTGCTGGAGCAGCAACAGCAGCGGCCGCTGCTGCTGCTGGAGGAGAGCGCGCTGGAGGACTTCAGCGGTGGGTTCCAGGAACCATTGAACCATCCGTAGCTTGAAGGTGTTGTTCACCAGTCGGCTGTTCTGTGTGAAGGCGTGGACACGTCAGAACCAAACGCCGTGGTGGTGGGGCTCGCTCCGGATCGCTTCAACTATCAGACGCTCAACGAGGCCTTCAGGTGATCCACTGTTTGTTCCTCATTTAGATCCGGAGTGATCCTGCTCGGATCATTGACTCGGCTCAGTTCTGCTCGTGGGGCCCGGTGACGTCTGCTCCGAGCCTGAATTGTGTTTGATCCCAGACTGATCCTGGACGGCGCTCCTCTCATCGCCATCCACAAGGGCCGCTACTACCGACGTAAGGACGGGTTGGCCCTGGGTCCCGGGCCCTTTGTGACGGGCCTGGAGTACGCTGCCGACTGCAGAGCCACAGTGGTGGGGAAGCCAGAGAAGACCTTCTTCACACAGGTCAGGCCCAGTTTCCACCCGTGAAGATGCAAAGTTCCGCGAGTCACGAAGCTTCTGGCGTCTTCACGCAGGCTCTGTCTGACCTGGGCTGCAGCCCGTCGGAAGCCGTCATGATCGGAGACGTAAGGACACGTGAACCCGGAGCCTCCGGCTTTACTCGCCACCACCTCTGGGTCACTCTTCTCCCGTCTGCTTTGTTGCTGCAGGATGTCCGAGACGATGTGGGCGGGGCTCAGGATGCAGGAATGCTGGGAATTCTGGTCAGAACTGGTAAGCCGGCTGTTTGTGGTGTGAATGTGTTAGCTGAACGTTAGCATCTCTGCAGCTGATGTCATTTCCTGTCAGTTTAAAAGGAGCCAAAGTTGTCGGTCATCTCCTTCCTGTTTGACTGGAACGCTGCAGCTTTCACGTGTTTGCTTTGAGCTCTCAGGTAAATACAGGAAAGGAGACGAGGCTAAAATCGCCCCCCCGCCCCACCTGACCTGCCCCAGCTTCCCTGAAGCTGTTGAACACATCCTGAAGAACCTGCTGTTGGTAGAGTGAGCCAGGTAAGTTGATGAGTTTAACGAGGTTTAATAATGAGCGAAGCCCGTTACTGAAGACGGCTGCAGAGCTGCGGTCGTCACGACGACGCTGCCGACTGGTACCGACTCTCCCACCACGCATATTTGTCCTTCAGGTTTCTGCACGAAGGTTTGCTGCGCGACATCACTTCCAGGAAGTCGGCAGTTGTCACGGACTCCAGCTGGACGGTTGCCACGTCGACGTCTCCTGGGGGGGACAGAACGTGAGTGACGGATGGACAGAGGGGACAGGACGGCGAGGACACGGGCAGACCTTCGTCATGTGACTCCAGGGCGTCAAAGATCTTGCGGACGGACCTCATGGCGGCCTCCTTACAGACCAGCCTGATGTCAGAGCCAGAGTAGCCCTCCGTCTCCTTGACAACAACATTTCAATAGTCATTAAATAAAGTCTTTAAAAAAACATTGTTGTAGATGATTAAAAGTCTAATAAAGTGATGAATGAGTGAAGCTGGACCTCTGCCAGGGCCTCATAGTCCAGCTGGGCTTGGAGCTCCAGCCCCCCTGTGGAGCTCCGTGGAGGCAGCCAGTGAGAGATCATGGTGCAGCGAGCGCTCCAGGACGGGAGCCCCACCAGGATCCTCTTCTCCAGCCTCCTCAGCACAGCCTGGTCCAGCTCCCTGATCATCATGGTTGTTACATGAATGAATGAATCAATCATCAGTGTGTTTGATATATAAAAAAATCTATCAGCTGTAATTAAAGACACCTGCCAGTCTCCTGCCTCACCCTACAACAACAGTCTCAGGTCTCTTCTCCAGCATCTCTGACACGTTGCTCAGCTCAGGAGAAGCTTCCTCAGTCAGTGTCCGTCAGTAATAGTCATGGGGGGGGGGGTGAAGACCCCCCCCAGTCAGGCGTCCTGGCTCCCCCTTGCCGTAGCATTGTGTCGAGGCTGGAAGGACCAGACCGGGATTTGAACCCTGCTCTCCCAAACCAACGTCACTCGTCTGAACCACTGAACCATCCAGCTGACAGCAGCTCACAGGTGGAACATCAGATTTATGTCACCACCTGGTCTCACCTGGTCTCAGTGACAAGTGTGGGATCTATTTAGATGTATTTATTTATCATTTGATGTTCATTCATGTCAGTAATTGCCCCAGGTGTGTGTGTGTGTGGTGTGTGTGCGTGTGTGTGTGTTACCAGGGCAGGTTGGAGGCAGCCAGCACAAACACCAGCTGCTCTGAACTCTTCAGTCCGTCCATCTGAACCAGCAGCTCCGCCTTCATCCTGCGACTCCCCTCATGTTCTCTGAAACATCAGAAGGTTTGTTCTGTCCCCTCAAACGGTCGTCATAGCAACAGCCCTCAACAGTTTCAGCAACACATCTGCCCCTGGGGCAAAGGTCACGCTTCAGACATGAGCTCACCCCCCACCGCTCCCTCTGTGGCTCATCAGGGACTCCAGCTCATCCAGGAAGATGGTGGACGGAGCGTGGTACCGGGCCAGCTCAAACAGAACCTGCACACACACAACGGGTCGGGTTGAGGCTCCGCGTGAAGGCCCGGGCCCGGGTGAGGGTGAGGGTGAGGGTGAGGGTGAGAGGGCGACACCCACCCGCACCAGTTTCTCAGAGTCTCCTCTCCACTTGCTGGTGATGCTGGAGGCTGAGATGTTGAAGAAGGTGGTTCTGCACTCTGCAGCCACGGCCTGGGCCAGCAGCGTCTTCCCTGTTCCTGTTGGACGGTGGCGCCGGGGAGACAGAAGGACACGCTGAAGGCTGCAATAAAGCTGCTGCAGACACCAGCGGCTGAGGTCGGTGCAACCAGCAGAGCTGCAGCACCAGCCGGGAAGCTGCCGTTGAACTCTGAAGATCACCGACGTTCACAACAAGCTGCTGAGCTTCTCTGAAGGACAGAGTCTCACCTGGGGGGCCATAGAGCAGCAGAGCCTTCCAGGGGGACACGATTCCTGTGAACAGCTGTGGATACTGTCAGAGGAGATGCAGATCAGACACGGAGAACACGCGTGTGCACAGCAGCCTCACACGCTGCAAAGATCACAAATTACTCTGAATTTGAGGGCAGTCGAATCTGCACATTGACCTTATTCCCCTCACAATGAATAATAATGGAGACGGAGCTGGGGGGCAGCCACATCCGTCCTCATCTCACACTGGAAATGTCAGGAGGACGCAGACGACCTGCTGTGGTGTCACCAGAGCGAGCACGTTCCACGCACGTGAGCGTGTGTGTCTGTCACCTGTAGCTCGGTGCAGAGGGCGAAGGCTGTGTCTTCTGTCCGTCTCTGGGTCACGTTATGCTACATATCGACTTCCTGTCAGGGAACCGGACTGATCGCACCTCCTGCTCTGCCTCTTTAGAGGAGACGCTTTCACAATCGAAGCTGAAACGGCAGCAGGTCCAGGCAGCAACGCACCTTAATGGGGTAGACGACCGCCTCTTTGACTAATTTCTTGGCCTCTTCCAGGCCGATGATGTTGTCCCACTGCACGCTCAGGTCATCCATGTAGATGTCCTGTTGGGGGGGGGGGATGACACGCTGATGGACTCGTGCTTATGTTGAAAAGTGTCCTTTAAAATCAAACATTTCACACAGGAAACGGAAGCGAACAGAGGTCAGACATAAGGAGCTCTGCTGCCCCCTGGTGGACACTCGCAGCTCCTGCGTCTGCTTCGACTTCAGAGTGTGTGTGTGTGTGTGTGTGTGTGTGTGTGTGTGTGTGCGTGTGTGTGTTACCCTGCTGATGACTGCAGCCAGTTCACTCATCTCACTGCTTGTTCCACAGAAGCCACTCAGAGGTTTCAGCAGTCGTTCCTTAAACACATCACAAGAGCTTTAACCAGCATCAGGATGCTTTTCTCATCTCTTTGGCAGCTTCGTGTCTCGTCACAAATCGTTGCTGCATGTTTGTTTCTCAGAGGCATCGTGTGTTCAGATGTGTGTCTGTTGGTACCGTGTGATCAGAGCTGCCAGCTCTTCCTCCGAAGGTTCTGCCTTTTCCCTCCGTCCTCGGGCCCTGAAGCAGCTTTAACAACAGTTCCAAAGGTTGAATCATCTCATCCCGATTGTTCTGGTTAAAACGTGTAAAAGTGGGAATTACGTGGAAATTTCCTGTTGGCAGCTGATCCGCAGCTGCACCTGTGATGGAGGAAATGTTGAGTCCAAAGTCTGAAGAGTCGGGATGAGCAGAGGAACTCTCCTCCTGGAAGACAAGAGCCCATCGTCATGACAACAGATTTGTCTGGACCATAGTGTGTGTGTGTGTGTGTGTGTACAGGTGTGGGGGAGTCGGTGGTCCTGGTCCTGGTCCCTGACTGGCGTCTCTGGTGGCAGCTGATGGTGGGGAGGCGTCTGTCAGCTGATTTCGGACCCCTGCGGGACAGAAGTCACATGATCCAACAGCGTTCTGACATTAGACAGGAGGACGTTGTGAGGTTGGACTGAGAGAAAAAGAGTTTCTCTGAAAACATGGTGATGTGTGAAGGTCAGCAGGAGAGAAGAACCCTCACCTCTTCTGGGGAACACCTGCTGTCCTGCTTTCACCTGCAGACCAAACACTCATCAGCTGTGTCCAACCTCACCTCCGGTCTCCAGGCTGCAGCACGTGGAGCTGCGAGTGTTTTGATACCTGCTGTCACTTTACGGACGACTTTGGGAAACTTGTGGAACTTGATGTAGTGATAACTCTCAAACTCCAGCAGCATCATCTCCAGGTCCACGTTGTCACACACCTCAAACTTCCTCACTTCACCTCTCGTCTCCCGGTCCAAGGCTGCTGCCGTGGCAACGTAGCTGAAGACACAGAGATGGCAACAATAAAGGCCGACAGCCTGAGGGAACAAACCGATTTAGCTGTGGAACGTCAAGATGTTCAAGATAAAACCCCAGGCGTCGTCCAACCTGAGCTGTCCTCTGTCAGTGTTCTCCTCAGTCATTCAGATCTCAACATCTTAAAGTCCTGTGTGATCAGGTGCTTTCATACTGACCCTTGACCCAGCAGGTGCTCGTAAATGAGGACGAGGAGACTCTTCTTCCTCATCTCAGCCTTCTTCTCATCCTGGAAAACAGCAGCAAAGAGCTGTCACCGAAAACACGGCAGCTGCGCTTTGCTCAGAAATGAAGTTCAATAAGACATTACAGACGTCGGAAATCAACAGCTTGTGAAGTGAGTTCAAGGGTTGTGCACGAAAGACCCTTTTGACTGTGTATGAAACAGTCAGCACCTCCACAATGTTCCGCTAGAGGGCGACAAGCTGCCAAATCAAGAAAGGCCAGCGCGTATCTAGGCAACAGGAGACGCTCGCTAATTGTAGCTCGAAACGAGGCTCGCTTGTGAAAATGAGCCAAATCTCGTCCTGAAACACGTGTAAAATAGGCTCGCAAACACATGCATGTGTGCTACATTGACGTATATTATCGATGTTAGCCGCAAAGGTTAGCTTAGCCTCCGACATCGCTAAAGTTACAGTTTTCCGCATGTTTGCTCGTTAAACATTATCAGCGACAACAACTATCACGCCATTTAATATTTTAAATCAAAGAACCTCTCGGGACGAACTCACCGCCTCTCTAACTTGGTGCGCAACTTTCATACTTTGATAGGAAAATTCCATTTGGTGAAATAAACGACAACCGTCACTTTCCTGCGAGTTTCGCCTGTTTCTCGTCCTGTTTGTCCCCTCCGGGCTGCCGTAGCGGCAGTGACGTATTGAGCCCGCCAAGAAATCGCTTTCAAGATTAGACGTTTTGCTTTAAATCGACTCTTTTTCTTCTGTTTTTAAAGGGGGAGAAGCCAACTGTGTGTTCAAACCAGAAAAAGTGTAACACAAATATAAAATGCACGTTTAGATCTGAATGAATGAGCCATTCACAAAGTTTTCCTTCTTTTATTTGTGTGTATCTCCACAGTTTGACTTTTACAAATACAGAACCAACTTCTCACAGGTCGATTGTGAATATTGAAGGTTTGATGGATTCAAGAGCATCTGATCATTTTCCTGATCACCAGGGAAAGTGAGTGTTGTACTTAGTGTCAATCATCTGGTTCTACCTTAAAATGCTGGTTGGGCTCAAGAAAAAGAATTCAACCCATTTCACCAACAGATTAACCAAAATGTGGTGATCAGTTGAAAGACACCTTTGAGGTGTGAGCAGAGTCTGAAAGAGCCACTGAAGAGGCGTTGGATGACGTTAGGACTGTGAGCAGTGAGGATGGAACTGATCCTCTGAGGTCTTGATGTTTGGATGGAACAGCCAGGAACCTTCTCCAGGCGGGTCTTCAGTTCAGGTTCAAGTAGGACGACTCACAAAGTCAAACTCAGCCTTTAGTGTCAAGAGCTTAATTAAACAATTTAACGCCTCGCCATTTACTACTACATTTCTTTTAAAACACTCCACTTTTGAATAAACCTGCCCAGGAGACGCGCCCCCTCTCCACAGGGACGTGGGTTCCAGTCTCAGCCCGGAGGCCTCAGAGAACGCCGGCCTCGGCCAGCAGCGTGCCGGCCTCCAGCAGCAGGCTCCTGGCGTAGACCCGGACGGTGTAGAACATGGTGAGGAAATCCTGCGTGCTGAACAGAGTGTCTGCCAGAGCGAAGCCCAGCGTGGACGGGATAAACCCTCGGCCGTACTCCACCATCCACGTCCCAGCGCTCCACTGGACTGATGTGGCCTCGCCAACAGCGTGCACGATCGTGTCGCCTGAACAAGGAGAATGAGACTTCACCTGGAGACACGGCGTGCTTCACTCAGCTGTGACAGATGGAACCCTTACCAGGGTAGAATATGTCGCTCTTGGTGGTGCCCTCCTTCCACTGTCTGAAGGTTCCAGATATGACGGTGTCGGAGATCTCAGCCCAGTAACGACCTGACGCAGCAAAGACGGAGACCATCACACTTCTCTATCGACTCATTAAAAAAGCCCAAAGAGACAAGCTCCAAGAGGGGATGTCCACTCACATGAAGGGAATTGTCCATTAAACTGATCCAGGACTGTTATGAATGTCAAACATGGCAGCATTAACAGGCAACTTTAAGACTTAAAACCACTAGAAAACCCCCGACGACAGCCTCAGATCCGCCCCCCAGTGCTGCTCTCCTGTCAGAGTGTATTTTCAGCTCACTGTTATTATAAAATGCTCTCCTGGAACCTGCCTGCGGCTGCTCCAGCTCCAGCCGCCAACACTCACCTGAGTGACCTCCTGTGTCAACAGCGGTACCAAAGAGCAGCAGGTACTCGGTGAGCGACGCGTGGAGGAGACACATGGAGCCCATCCAGCCGCCGGCGTTCACAAACACCCACTGCAGCTCCTCGTCTGGCAGGATGTGGCCCGGGTACCTGGGCAGGTGAGGGCAGTTAGGGCAACAGAAGAACCAGTGTCCACCAGTCCTGCTTTACTGCTTCATCATCACCATCATTCATCCACAACATTCACGGAGAGTCACTGTAAAAACCAACCATGTTCGTGCAGAATCTCTCAAACGTTTGATTGCATGACCTAAAAAGAGCAAAGTTAGCGGTTCGGACTGGCTGCTGAGCCCAGAATCACCTCTTCCTGAGCTCCACCACCACCTTGGAGAAGGCCTGTTCATGGTCCTGTCCTGAGAACACAAACAGTTACTGTCTTTCAGTTGGATTATAGCAAAGTCCACTTTGGCCCCGACCCACATGAGGACGCACCTCGTCACAGAACCGGACCCACCTGCGTACTGTTTAGCCAGTTTCGCGATGTCCTCCTTGTTGAAAACGTACTGCTTCGTGGCCATCCAGTGTCTCAGGAGTAAGACGACCAGGACGGCGGCTGTAGCGAACAGCAGCAGCTTAAAACCGGTTCTGAGCGCGGACATTTCCGAGACTAAACCGCAAGAACCCAGAAAGAAACGGAAAGTCGACGACACACAGGCAGCAAACACGCCATCAGCAGAGCAGGTGTGGGTCCAAACACTTCCTGATCACGCAAGCGGGAATAAGATTATCAACCAATCAGAGGACAGATCACACAAAGGGGCGGGACAATGTTCAGGGTTGCCAGATCGCTGTAAAACCCCTTAAATGGCTTAACTTTATTTCACGTTTTTACTAAAAAGGGTCTCTTAAATACTTATTCTACAAGTTCACATTTTAAACTGACAGCATGATTTATTAATTTGTGTCTTTTTTCTTGTGTGTCTTTCGCGTTTTTAATGATTAAAAGGTTTGTTAAAGTACGTCAAAGTATCCCGAAGAGCCCCCATTTTGTCGCCTGTCAAAAACAGGAAGTCTTCTCTGGAACTTTATTGCTGCAAGTTGTAAATTCAGAATTCGAGATTTTAAAAAGTTGTCTGTGAGTTTAGAGAATTGGACATTAAATAGGAGTAATTTCTCAGTCATCACCCACCGAC
This sequence comes from Takifugu flavidus, assembly GCF_003711565.1. Classification (NCBI taxonomy): domain Eukaryota; kingdom Metazoa; phylum Chordata; class Actinopteri; order Tetraodontiformes; family Tetraodontidae; genus Takifugu; species Takifugu flavidus. Next base: position 6,861,579 of record NC_079539.1, on the reverse strand, counting down.
ATGAGCGGCAACAAAGATGACAGTTTTGATCCAAAAGGTACTGAACTTTATTGATCGGAATGTGGATTTCAGCGCTATTAACACGATTAATCAAGCATTCCTTTGCAGTTTCGTGTAATAATAATCTTTACACAATTCCTGTCAAATAAATCGGACGCACTGTCCCTAATAACCGTGTCTTTAAAAGAACTGGGCTGATGTTGACCTGTCTGGTGGGAAAAGGGCAAATGTCAAAAATGATGGCTTTAAAAGTGACAATTCCAACTTTATACGAGTTCTGTCCGATCCGGATGCTGAAGTGAAGCATGTAGATGCTGAAGATGTGGAGATTAAAACATGCAGCTTTGTAAATGAGGATGCCTTGATGCAGAACACCAGCACCTGCGTTACAACCCCCTGAGGGACACTTGGGTCTTGGTGTCGGCCCACCGAATGAAGAGACCCTGGGCCGGCCAGGTAGAAAGGCCCCCGGAGCAGCAGATACCCAGGTATGAGCCCAGCAACCCGCTGTGTCCCGGGAACAGGCGAGCCAGCGGACAGGTGAGAAGAGGCTGTGCAGCCTGGTGCTGCTGCACCGTCCACCCAGATGTTCCACCCCTCTGGGGAAGCCCTCCGTTCACATCTGCATCTCTGTGCGTCTGCAGGTCAATTCCGATTATAACAGCACTTTTGTGTTTGACAACGATTTCCCGGCTCTCCAGCCAGATGCTCCAGATCCAGGTGAGCGCTGCTCTTCGTGCTTGACACAGCTCCAGATATTTAAGCTGCAACATTTGATTTGCTTCAGAATTTATATCGTTTCTATCGCGACCACAAGCAAATCGAATCAGTTTGAATTGCAGCTGGCTCAGCTGGATTTACTAAACATGATATAATTCTGTTCTTATTTTTATTCTAATTTTGATTTGTTGCCTGTTATATGTTTTGTATCTTGACACTATATTTTATTTTTGTCCTCTTTTACACATTTGTCAGCTTCGGATCAACACCCCTTGTTCCAGTCCAAAGCTGCTCGCGGCGTCTGGTAAGAAGAAACGAGTGAACGAAATCCAAATCGTGGACATACGTGTCAGGCGACCTCCACGGTTGTGGTTGTCATGGCTACCGCTGACATGAATGATCCTGCTCCACGGGTACAAACGGTACCGCTGAGCTCCCGACCCACAGCCGTGAGACTGTGGGTCCATCAGAAGAACCCAAAACCTCAGTAGCTGATGCACTAAACTCCCCTCTGTTAAACAAATGAGCGACCACAGTCAAGCCTCCCAGTGGACCCACTGGGACCAGGACTGGAGAGTCCAGCACTGTGCTCTTATTCCCAGACACATTGGCCGTCTGAGCTGGTCAGGCTGCACCTTCTAGAGCCTTGAGCTAATGACCCCCGGTCACACTGCCCAGTCTGGAATGTTGCTCAATAACCAGGCGACCGCCCAATCAGACCGTTGCTGTCACATCTCCAAACACCTCAACCCTCCTCGCCTGGCTGATGCAGCAGGCGTGGAGGCCTGAGGACCACACAGAAGCGGACCAGAGACCGCTCCACTTCCTGGTTGTTATAGTTGCCCTGCTCAACCATCGTGGTGCTTTTTTATCTCTGAATTCTGAAGGCTCGTCGTCTTCTGGAGGGTTTGGAGATGTTCGTTAGTCCCCCTAAGCTGACCACCCCAACAAAACTACTCAGGACGTTGGAGAGTCTGAGAAACTTTCCTGCCTCATGAGAGTCTTTAACCCTTCTGCTCCTCTCAGTAAGGTCATGTGTTTCCATCCCTGGTCTGACGTCACCCTCCCTCTGATGAAAAACCAGGAGGTGGTTGAGGTGATTGACAAGTGGGCGGAGCTTGTGGAGGAGCTGGGCTCCACCTACCGCTGGGTTCAGGTAGGGTTGCAACTCCAGACAGGATGGATGTTAATGACACCTGAGGCTGTGTGGATTCATGCTACACACTCAGGACTGGAGCAGGCCGACGCCGAGAGCACAAGTGTTGTTATATTCATGATTAGAAACCACTGCAACAAGTGTTGATTCTAAAATCTGAACATTATCTACAGTAATAAACCATGGAATGTTTGACTGAGTGGAGCTATTCTCTGTCTGGATACATGTTGCCCTTTTGTAAGGAAAAATGATTTGATGTCAGAAAATACTGGTATTTGATAACACAATATTTACTGTAAATAAATGTCACCATTTCATTGGATCCCATTGTCCAGCGGGATCAACTTCCTCTTCTCTTGTCTTTGTAGATCTTTGAGAATAAAGGAGCCATGATGGGCTGTTCCAACCCTCATCCTCACTGCCAGGTAGGCTTGACGAGAGCCGGATTGCGGCTCAGGTCCGCCTTTAGCCGGTGCCACCAGCAGGGGGCAGCATGCGGCCTCAGGAAACCGCGGCAGAGACCACGGGGCGCGTTTCCTGCCTAATGAACAGCTTTTACCTGATATTGATTTCATTAATTGTCAGTGCAGAAAGATGCACAACGACAGATTAAGATCACGATGAAGTCCTCATTACTCATTAAAGCATGTAACAACATACCTGTTCCTCCCGCTTGGTCCACTTCAGAGTGAATTTGGAAAGAAAGTGGAATCCCGCTTTGACCACTTTCAGCTTTGTTTTTTCCCCTGAAGTCCAGATTTCAATTCCTGAAGACATCTGAGTTAAAGGGAGACACAGTAAATGTGTAGGTTTGTGCATTCAGACAAGCCCTTCAGGCCCAAACTGTCAAGACCAATGAGAAGAAAATGTAGTTGAAATAGTGGAGGCTGCTTTGCTTCGATGAGTCTGGTCTCAGGGGGACGGAGACGTCCCCCAGACGGAGACGTCCCCCAGACGGAGACGTCCCCCAGACGGAGACGTCCCCCAGGAAGGCCAACTCTCAGCACTGCAGCACCTTCTGGAGCTTCTAGCATCAGCTGGTTGTGGAGCTGACGGCTCCTCATCTGTTTGTTCTACTCTTATGTGAGCGGAGGGATCCGTGCGTACATGCTGGCAGGCGTGCGCACGCATCCAGATGCACAGTGTTTACACTATTAACTGGACTCTGTCCTCACTCTGGCAGCAGCAGCACACAAACACACAAAATGCAGATTCCTCACACAGGAACATCAGGACTCGTCCTCTTGGTGGTGTAGAACTAAACTCCCTGATGTGTCCACGCTAGTGTTTAACATCTGATCAGCTGGAGGTCTCAGGTGGCCTCAGAAATGGACCCAGAAGCTCCAGATGTTTGATTCCCTTCATCCAGTTTAAACTGAGCTGCTGGATCAGCTCCAAGTCACATTTACATGATGTAGCCTCAAGAATCAGATTCTCAAGGGCATGAAGGCAATCAGCACGTTCTATATGAGCAGAAATCTCCCACAACCCACAGAATTCCATCAGAGGAAAGATCCAGCTTGTTTTAGCGGGAGTAAAATGATGATCCGGAACATCTTCTGATCCCTTTGATGTCCAGTTTCTCCTCCACTCACCATAAAAGTGTGTGATGTTCACTGTCTTCTGAAAAAACCAACAAGACCCAGGAATCAGAGCATAAACTGTCACGGAGCCTCCTGTTATTACTCTATTCACGCTCTATTCATGCTCTATTAATGCTCTATTCACACTCTATTCACGCTCTATTCACGCTCTATTCATGCTCTATTCACACTATATTCACGCTCTATTCGCGCTCAATTTATGCTCTATTCACGCTCTATTCATGCTCTATTCGTGCTCTATTCACGCTCTATTCACGCTCTATTCGCGCTCAATTATGCTCTATTTACGCTCTATTCATGCTCTATTCATGCTCTATTCACGCTCTATTCACGCTCTATTCGCGCTCAATTTATGCTCTATTCACGCTCCATTCATGCTCTATCCACGCTCAATTCATGCGCTATTCGCGCTCTATTCATGCTCTATTCATGCTCTATTCACGCTCTATTCACGCTCTATTCGCGCTCAATTTATGCTCTATTCACGCTCTATTCATGCTCTATTCGCGCTCTATCCACGCTCTATTCATGCTCTATTCACACTCTATTTACGCTCTATTCACACTCTATTAACGCTCTATTCACACTCTATCCACGCTCTATCCACGCTCTATTCACGCTCTATTCACGCTCTATTCATGCTCTACTCACTGAACACCTTCTGAGAGGGACCAGAGGAATAAAGTCTGTGGGGAAAAGGAAGAATTCCCTCACAGCAGCTGAAACCCACCGATCACAGCGTCAGACACGACCGTCTCAAGCCGTCTCGAGGAGATCAAATCTTTGTTTGGAAGTTGTTCCTGGACGAGGAGCAACTGTGTCGGACTGACTCTGACAGTTGGACCCAAATCAGCAGCTGGATCTTTACCCTCGCTTTATCAGCAGGACGGATCCGATTACAGCGGATCCGTGTCTGTTCACAGAGATGTGTGATTTCTGAATCGTCAGTGTGCATACAAAGGTCAGAGGTCAGCGGAATTCTTCTGTTTCCATGGATGCTCGATCACCTGGAGATGAATCCAGCCACACAAACGCACGTTCACGCTGCTGCCTCCACAAACTCCTCCCCTCTTCCTGTGACATCACAGGTGTGGGCCAGTGACTTCCTGCCAAACGAGCCGGCGCTGTCGGACCGCTGTCAGAGAGCGTTCCATCAGAAACACGGAGAGCCGCTGCTGCTACAGTACGCCAGAGAGGAGGCCGCCAAAAAGGTACCGTCTCACACACACACACACCGCACACACACCCACACACACACACACACGCACGCACACACACACACACACACACGCACACACACGCACGCGCGCGCACACACCACACACGCACACGCACACGCCACGCACACGCGCACGCGCACACGCACACCACACGCACACGCACGCACGCACACACACACGCACGCGCGCACACACACCACCACACCCCACACACACACACACACCTGGTCACCACCCCTGGTACCCAGCACACCCCAGCCTACCCCAGCCCTGGTACCCACCCAGCCTGATACCCAGCCATATACCCCAGCCAGCCATAGTACCCACCAGCCCTGGTACCCCAGCCTGGTACCCCAGCCATAGTACCCCAGCCTGGTACCCCAGCCATAGTACCCCAGCCATAGTACCCCCAGCCATAGTACCCCAGCCCTGGTACCCCAGCCCGGTATCCCAGCCCTGGTACCCCAGCCATAGTACCCCAGCCCTGGTACCCCAGCCATAGTACCCCAGCCATAGTACCCCAGCCCTGGTACCCCAGCCATAGTCCACCCAGCCCTGTACCCCAGCCATAGTACCCCAGCCATAGTACCCCAGCCCTGGTACCCCAGCCATAGTACCCCAGCCCTGGTACCCCAGCCATAATACCCCAGCCCTGGTACCCCAGCCCTGGTACCCCAGCCATAGTACCCCAGCCCTGGTACCCCAGCCATAGTACCCCAGCCCTGGTACCCCAGCCATAGTACCCCAGCCATAGTACCCCAGCCCTGGTACCCCAGCCATAGTACCCCAGCCATAGTACCCCAGCCATAGTACCCCAGCCCTGGTACCCCAGCCCTGGTATCCCAGCCCTGGTACCCCAGCCATAGTACCCCACCCCTGGTACCCCAGCCATAGTACCCCAGCCATAGTACCCCAGCCCTGGTACCCCAGCCATAGTACCCCAGCCCTGGTACCCCAGCCGTAGTACCCCAGCCCTGGTACCCCAGCCATAGTACCCCAGCCATAGTATCCCAGCCCTGGTACCCCCAGCCGTAGTACCCCAGCCCTGGTACCCCAGCCCTGGTACCCCAGCCATAGTACCCCAGCCATAGTACCCCAGCCCTGGTACCCCAGCCCTGGTACCCCAGCCATAGTACCCCAGCCCTGGTACCCCAGCCATAGTACCCCAGCCATAGTACCCCAGCCATAGTACCCCAGCCCTGGTACCCCAGCCCTGGTATCCCAGCCCTGGTACCCCAGCCATAGTACCCCAGCCCTGGTACCCCAGCCATAGTACCCCAGCCATACCCCAGCCCTGTACCCCAGCCATAGTACCCCAGCCCTGGTACCCCAGCCATAGTACCCCAGCCATAGTACCCCAGCCCTTTACCCCAGCCAGCCATAGTACCCCAGCCCTGGTACCCCAGCCATAATACCCCAGCCCTGGTACCCCAGCCCTGGTACCCCGCCATAGTACCCCACCCTGGTACCCCAGCCATAGTACCCCAGCCCTGGTACCCCAGCCATAGTACCCCAGCCATAGCCCCCAGCCCTGGTACCCCAGCCATAGTACCCCAGCCATAGTACCCCAGCCATAGTACCCCAGCCCTGGTACCCCAGCCCGGTATCCCAGCCCTGGTACCCCAGCCATAGTACCCCAGCCCTGGTACCCCAGCCATAGTACCCCTCCATACCCCAGCCCTGGTACCCCAGCCATAGTACCCCAGCCCTGGTACCCCAGCCGTAGTACCCCAGCCCTGGTACCCCAGCCATAGTACCCCAGCCATAGTATCCCAGCCCTGGTACCCCAGCCGTAGTACCCCAGCCCTGGTACCCCAGCCCTGGTACCCCAGCCATAGTACCCCAGCCCTGGTACCCTTCACTGGGGTAATTGATGGAGGAACCCAGCAGTTCTTCTTTCCCATTTCTCACTTTAGCCAGGCTCTATTTTCTGCCAGATGAGTTCTCATGACATTCAGTGATTAACCACTTCACACATGGTTCTGGTCCAGTTCTGAGGAAGCTCCTGCTCTTCAGTGGAGCTGAGGCTTTGATGGGGCTCATGGAAAAGCTTTTACTTCACCTTGGAGAGTGTAGCTGGAGAGGAATGGGGGAGAGAGGGGGAGAGGGAGAGAGAGGACATAGGAAGTGAGAGAGGGAGAGAGGAAGAGAAAGGGGGGAGAGGGAGAGAGAGAAGGACATAGGAAGTGAGAGAGGGAGAGAGGAAGAGAAAGGGGGGAGAGGGAGAGAGAGAAGGACATAGGAAGTGAGAGAGGGAGAGAGGAAGAGAAAGGGGGGAGAGGGAGAGAGAAGGACATAGGAAGTGAGAGAGGGAGAGAGGAAGTGAGAGAGGGGGAGAGGGAGAGAGGGAGAGAGGGGAGAGGGAGAGAGAAGGACATAGGAAGTGAGAGAGGGGAGAGGGAGAGAGGGGGAGAGGGAGAGAGGACATAGGAAGTGAGAGAGGGAGAGAGAGAGGGAGAGAGAGAGGGAGACAGAGAGGGAGAGAGGAAGAGAAAGGGGGGAGAGGGAGAGAGGGGGAGAGGGAGAGAGAGAGAGAGGGAGACAGAGAGGGAGAGAGAGAGGGAGAGAGGAAGTGGGAGAGGGAGAGAGGGGGAGAGGGAGAGAGGACATAGGAAGTGAGAGAGGGGGAGAGGGGAGAGGAGAGAGGGGGAGAGGGAGAGAGGTGTGCAAGTAGAAAGGCAAAGAAATCAGAAAGACACTGATTTGTTCAGGGAATGTACTGGTTCTGTGTGGAACCTGTGTGTGTGTGTGTGTGTGTGAGAGAGAGAGAGAGAGAGACTTTGTGTGTGTGTGTGTGTGAGAGAGAGAGAGAGGAGAGAGAGAGAGAGAGGGAGGGAGAGAGGAAGAGAAAGGGGGGAGAGGGAGAGAGGGGGAGAGGGAGAGAGGAAGTGAGAGAGGGAGAGAGGAAGTGAGAGAGGGAGAGAGAGAGGGGAGAGGGAGAGAGAGAGAGAGGGAGAGAGGGAGAGAGGGGGAGAGGGAGAGAGGACATAGGAAGTGAGAGAGGGAGAGAGGGGGAGAGGGAGAGAGGTGTGCAAGTAGAAAGGCAAAGAAATCAGAAAGACACTGATTTGTTCAGGGAATGTACTGGTTCTGTGTGGAACCTGTGTGTGTGTGTGTGTGTGTGTTGTGTGTGTGTGTGTGAGAGAGAGAGAGAGAGAGACTTTGTGTGTGTGTGTGTGTGTGTGTTGTGTGTGTGAGAGAGAGAGCGAGACTGTGTGTGTGTGTGTGTAAGATAGCATTACGGTTTGTGAGAGCAGACATTGTGCAGGTGCACACGGGGACTGACCTTTATAAAATCAAAGCAAAGAGAGAGTGTGTGTGTGTGTGTGTGTGTGTGTGTGTGTGTGTGTGTGTGTGTGTGTGTGTGTGTGTGTGTGTGTGTGCGTGCTCCATTGTTCCTGTCTTGGTGGGGTTAGGACCCTAAATTGGTATACTGCAGCTTCTGGAGCCCCGATTGGTGTTTGGCTCCTTGGTGACACTCTTGACTTTGAAACCAAAACTTTGCAGAGCTAATGGAGAAGATCTCCTGGGACTTCCTGTCTGCGGCGTGTCCTTCACTTCTTCTCTCTCTCCACTGCTCCCCCACCTTCACCTGGCCTCTCCAGGCTTTCTTTTTCTATCAGGGTGATAGTAGAGGAGGGAAAAGGTTTTGTTTAAACATTTGGTCCATCTTGAACCCTGCTAACCGAGGAGCTTGTTTATATCTGCCATCTTCATTGTTCTTCACTGTTTTATCACCTTATATCACCTCCAGCGGTGGAGACCTGCTGATTCTGGACATTAGGCTGTAACACTGAGAAAACACCGTCGGCCCTTTCTACTGGCCTGGTCCCGTTCTGAGGCCTGGATCTCATCACATGTGTCAGAAGCTCCAGAGAAGAGTTGAGATGTTCAGCAGCTGATCACTTTGATTGGACGTGAGCACCATTTAATGTAGGAGCCCACCAGGCTGGAAATATAAAGATTCATCCTGGGAACGTTGAGTGTTGCTGCTGACCTGGAGGGATTTCAACCAGCACGACAAACAATAATCTTCCTCACAAACACAGAGACACTGCTCCCCGCTGCTCCCACTGTTCCCACTGTTCCATGCTGTTCCCCGCTGTTCCCACTGTTCCCTGCTGTTCCTCTGCTGTTCCTCTGCTGTTCCCTGCTGTTCCTCAGCTGTTCCCACTGTTCCTGCTGTTCCTCAGCTGTTCCCACTGTTCCCCTGCTGTTCCTCTGCTGTTCCTCTGCTGTTCCCCTGCTGTTCCTCAGCTGTTCCCACTGTTCCCTGCTGTTCCCCGCTGCTCCCACTGTTCCCACTGTTCCCACTGTTCCCTGCTGTTCCCTGCTGTTCCCACTGTTCCCTGCGGTTCCCCGCTGTTCCCACTGTTCCCACTGTTCCCACTGCTCCCTGCTGTTCCCACTGTTCCCACTGTTCCCTGCTGTTCCCCTGCATTTCCTCTGCTGTTCCTCTGCTGTTCCCCTGCTGTTCCTCTGCTGTTCCTCTGCTGTTCCTCTGCTGTTCCCCTGCTGTTCCTCTGCTGTTCCCCTGCTGTTCCTCTGCTGTTCCCCTGCTGTTCCTCAGCTGTTCCCCTGCTGTTCCCCTGCTGTTCCTCGGCTGTTCCTCTGCTGTTCCCCTGCTGTTCCTCTGCTGTTCCCCTGCTGTTCCTCAGCTGTTCCCCTGCTGTTCCCCTGCTGTTCCCCTGCTGTTCCTCTGCTGTTCCTCTGCTGTTCCCTGCTGTTCCCCTGCTGTTCCTCTGCTGTTCCTCTGCTGTTCCTCTGCTGTTCCCTGCTGTTCCCCTGCTGTTCCTCTGCTGTTCCCCTGCTGTTCCTCTGCTGTTCCCTGCTGTTCCCCTGCTGTTCCCCTGCTGTTCCTCTGCTGTTCCTGCTGTTCCCCTGCTGTTCCTCTGCTGTTCCCCTGCTGTTCCTCTGCTGTTCCTCTGCTGTTCCCCTGCTGTTCCTCTGCTGTTCCTCTGCTGTTCCTCTGCTGTTCCCCTGCTGTTCCTCTGCTGTCCCCTGCTGTTCCTCTGCTGTTCCCCTGCTGTTCCCCTGCTGTTCCCCTGCTGTTCCTCTGCTGTTCCTCTGCTGTTCCTCTGCTGTTCCTCTGCTGTTCCCCTGCTGTTCCCCTGCTGTTCCTCTGCTGTTCCCCTGCTGTTCCCCGTTGCTCTCTGCAGTTCCTCATTGAGCAGAATTATCATTCTCCTGGTCTCAGGCTGGTGTTTAATATTCACTCCTCCTCCTCGAGCTGCAGGGGGTCGGGATCACTGCCCCTGAAAAAGTGTCAGACAGAATATAAAATATGGGAACCAGAAGTCACATCTGAGGCTCTGCTGTTCAGCCACACATTAACGAACGGCCACGCGGTGAAGAACCTGCGGCCTTTATTCCTCCAGGAGCCACAGAAGCATCATGGTTTCGCTGATGTTGGAACCAGCTGATCCTCTTGTCCCTCCTGCAGGAGCGGCTGGTGCTGCAAAGCTCGGACTGGCTGGTGCTGGTTCCATACTGGGCGACCTGGCCCTACCAGACCCTGCTGTTACCACGGCGACACATCCTCCGTATCACTGAGCTGACAGCAGAGGAGAGGAAGGGTGAGTATGTGTGTGTGTGTGTGTGTGTGTGTTGTGTGTGTGTGTGTGTGTGTGTGCGTGTGTCGTTAGAGGACACGGCCTGCTGTTGTTTGCTGGTGTCTCCTCTGGACATTCTGGGATTTCAAAGGCTGCAGCAGAAACCTGCTTCAGATGGAGGTGAAGCTTCAGATGGAGGTGAAGCTTCAGATGGAGGTGATGCTTCAGATGGAGGTGATGCTTCAGATGGAGGTGATGCTTCAGATGGAGGTGAAGCTTCAGATGGAGGTGATGCTTCAGATGGAGGTGATGCTTCAGATGGAGGTGAAGCTTCAGATGGAGGTGAAGCTTCAGATGGAGGTGAAGCTTCAGATGGAGGTGATGCTTCAGATGGAGGTGATGCTTCAGATGGAGGTGAAGCTTCAGATGGAGGTGAAGCTTCAGATGGAGGTGAAGCTTCAGATGGAGGTGATGCTTCAGATGGAGGTGATGCTTCAGATGGAGGTGATGCTTCAGATGGAGGTGATTCTGAGATGAGCAGCCTGGCTCTCAAGGACAAATCTGCCTCGTTTGCGTCGACAGCGGGAGCCTGTTTAGCTGATTGAGCTGCTGCATAATGAACGATGTGAAGATGAGAACAATCGCACTCTTCTGAGACGCTCGCCGCTCCCATGGCGACTGTGGAATGACAATCAGTCGCCGTCTGAGCGTTGCTGTTGTTGCTCCTGATTCCATCAGATCGGTTGATCACAAGTTGATCAGTTAAGAAGCAGGAGAATCAAAACAGGATCCAGCTGGATAATCTCAGGAATGATCAGAGCCAAAGTTGCATGTGTGAAAGGGGAGAAAAGGATCTAGTGGTGTGAGCAGGTGTGACAGTAACCTGTCTGTCTGTCTGTCTGTCTGTCTGTCTGTCTGTCCCTGTCTGTCTGTCCACCAGGCCTGGCTGACATCATGAAGCGTCTTCTGACCAAGTACGACAACCTGTTTGAGGTCTCCTTCCCCTACTCCATGGGCTGGCACGGTAGGTTCCCAACGTGAGCGTGTGGCTGCATGTGATGATGAGCTCCCTCCCAGTTGTGTGTTGAACAGGTCTCAAGCTGCTTCTGGAGTCAGTGAAGTCACATGTTCACGACCCGTCAGCTGCCCTGATGCAGCTCCTCCAACAGCTCCATTGTTCTTCCTTCACCAGAAACAAACGACCAGTAAAACAGTCGAGACGGGTCAAATGTTGGTCATGTGACCCTGCAGCGTGGACCTACGACCAACACCTACACACACACACACACACACACACACACACACACACACACACACACTCTCTCTGACCAGCTGATGGGCTTGAAAACCCACCCAAACATCAGATGTGCACCAACACATAAAGGATTGTTCCATTTGTGTGTGTGTGTGTATGTGGGGGGGGGGGGGGGGGGGCAGGAACGCTGATATTTACCTCTGCTGAGCTGGGGAGTGAGACGGGGTCAAAGGTCAGCTGGATGCGGTGAGATGAGTGACAGGAGGGAGGAGCGGTGTGGCCACGGCTGGGTGGGTCAGAGAGATCTGAAGACTCTTGTTTCAGCGCCGCGATCCAACGTTTCCTCCCACGGAGCCGTTCAGGAAGTTCTGCTCGACACGAAGAAACAGCTGTCGGCCTCTTCATTTTCTCTTTTTCAGCTTTTTTCACAGATTTGTGAGAGAAGAAAGTGCAGAGGTCAGAGGTCAGGGGTCAGGAGAGGGCTGTGGTTTGATCTTCCATCGATGTGGCTCAGGCAGCAGCAGAACTTCGTGCTCTTATTTCCATCTGTTCCAGGAGAATCGTGATTCTGAACCTCGGCTTCCTCTGGAGAGGCTCAGTTCTTTAGTTCTGGATCATCAGCAGGTGGTTGTTCTCAGCAGCAGGACGCAAATGCAGAAGGTTTTCATGATCCACGTTAGTCCTGTTTTCTGAAGTTCCGTGGGGCAGCAGGAACGTTATCTCCGGGTCCTGTCAGGACCTGGGCCTCCACATCTGTGCTGGTGCTGGGAAGCTGCAGGAGCCTCCACATCTGTGCTGGTGCTGGGAAGCTGCAGGAGCCTCCACATCTGTGCTGGTGCTGGGAAGCTGCAGGAGCCTCCACATCTGTACTGGTGCTGGGAAGCTGCAGGAGCCTCCACATCTGTGCTGGTGCTGGGAAGCTGCAGGAGCCTCCACATCTGTACTGGTGCTGGGAAGCTGCAGGAGCCTCCACATCTGTGCTGGTGTTGGGAAGCTGCAGGAGCCTCCACATCTGTGGGTGCTGGGAAGCTGCAGGAGCCTCCACATCTGTGCTGGTGTTGGGAAGCTTCTGGAGGGAAGCTGCAGGAGCCTCCACATCTGTACTGGTGTTGGGAAGCTGCAGGAGCCTCCACATCTGTGCTGGTGTTGGGAAGCTGCAGGAGCCTCCACATCTGTGCTGGTGTTGGGAAGCTGCAGGAGCGTCCACATCTGTCCAGCTGCAGCTCTGCATCACAGCTAAAGGTTCTCTTCAACCATCATTGTGACTCTGGTGTCTGTCTGGTTGCTCAGGAGCTCCGACCGGACCTCTTCTGAAGGAGGATCACTCCCACTGGCAGCTGCACGCTCACTACTACCCTCCTCTGCTGCGCTCGGCCACCGTCAAGAAGTTCATGGTGGGCTATGAGCTGCTGGCCCAGGAGCAGAGGGACCTGACTCCTGAGCAGGTGAGTAATGGAGCTCCACCATCCAGCAGTCATGATGGAGCTGCTAATTCCATCAGGTCCGGCTCCTCGTGGGGCTCCGCCAAGAACATGTCCTTCATCTATCGTTCCTCTGAGCTGCGTCACGTTAATCAGTCAGGCAGGAAGCCAGAAATGGGATCTTCAGAATAAAACACTCTGTTCTAATCAAACAGAACACACACGCACGCACACACACGTGCACGAACACGGAGTCGCTTCATTCCTAAACTTGAAGATTGTTGAGCAGCGTTGAGGCCTTGTGGGCTCCAAACTAAACTTCTCCATTATTGTATTTAAAAGGCTGCTGAGAAGTTGAGGAACCTTCCAGAGGAACATTACAGGACCAGAGAGAAGCAGGTGGAAGGAGATGAAGCGAAGTGAGACGGATGGTGGCGCCCAGGCAGGACGCCGCTGAAGAGCTCCAGACTGGCTCCACTTGATGATTGAAAACAGCGTCCACCTTCACACACCTGTTTTTGATTTGAACCTTCTCAAGCTCAAAGGGAGACCAGGACGGACGGTTTCAGCACCAGGGACGGAGGCTCTGTCCACGTCCAGTTCGAGGGCCGTCAGCATATTAAGATCCGTGTAAATAAAGTGGGGGGGGCTGAGTGACGTGGCTGACCCGGGGATTTCCCAGGGTGCACTGCGGTTATCTGGCGCCCATTGCACCTCCTCCGTCTTCCGCACACAGATCAGTGTTTATTCAGGGATCCTCACCTCAGTCTGAGAATTTCACAGCGACATTATTCATGAAAAACTGAATAAATAAGGTTTTCTTGTTTGTCTCCATCTCGTTATCGACTGATGATCTTCTAATTATGTCAGGAACAGAAACAGCTGAATATCTGATGCGAGCGGCTCCGTCGCCGCAGGCTGAGCTCCTCATCTCCATCCTGACGGAACGCTGAAGCTCCAGCAGCTGCCTCGTTTCTTTCCTGCCGTTGCATCATTTGTTCTGGTCCCACAGTTTCCACATCAACAGAAACGGTTCTGGCTGCCCAAAAACACGCATATTTAATGAGGCGCCGGCGCCGTCAGACTCAGCAGAAGCGGGTGCATCGCTACACGAATGGGGAACTCATCGGGGGCATCGGACCCACGTGGGCCACGCCCCCAGGTTCACCAGCGTGGCGGCGACGCCGACGAGTCCAAACACACAATCAGACAAAAGCAGCCGGCTGACGTAGCAGCGAGATCAAAGAGAAGTGATGAGAGACGAGAGCATGAGGAGGAGAAAAGCTGCTCGTGAAGAGCAGCTGTTGATTCAGCCTCTCGCTGAGGCGCTTCCTCCTCAGGCAAGACTAAAAACTGACTGCAATATTCACAAGGTGAATATCCAACGTGCACAGAACACACAAGCAGGCCGCCGCACCTGCAGTGGCTCATGGGTAATGACAGCCCAGCCACACTCACCTGTTTCATTATTGATGCTGCTTCCTGTGAAGCTCAATCTCAGCTGCTCCATAAATATTTATATTGATTCAGTGTTTTGTGAAGATCTTCGTCTGAGGGCTGAAGACGTGCAGCTGGAGCCTCTCCGCCGCCTCCCTCACGTCTCCCTCACGCCTCCCTCACGCCTCCTCACGTCTCCCTCACGTCTCCCTCACGCCTCCCTCACGTCTCCCTCACGCCTCCCTCACGTCTCCCTCACGTCTCCCTCACGTCTCCCTCACGCCTCCCTCAGCCAATCGGTCGGCGGCGGACCTCATTCACTCCGGTCAATATTTATCTGCTCCTGCAGGCTCAGCGGAGCTCACATGGACGCATCAGAGGAGCGCGGGTGGATTCAGGACATGACTTTGTGTGTCTACACAGTCTGTGTGTGTGTGTTCGCTCTTATAGAAACAGTAATAAACCATCTATTACATTCATGCACTCCTCACTTATTTGGTGTTTGCAGCTGTGTTTGGCAAAGACTGTTCTTGTTTAGCTTGTTGTTGCCAGACGTTCCCACACAACCGTCTCCAGGGTCTACAGTGATCCACCAGAAGCATCCAGACAGGAGCGGCTCTCTGGGGAACCTCCATGATGCCAGGAGGCGAAGCAGAGAAAGTTAGCTACAAACACACTAAACCCAGATATGCTGCAGCTTCAGCCAGAACCAAGTCTGGAAGATACTGATGCTACATGCTAGGTTTTTCTTAACCTAGTGTTACGGTAGGGGTTTGAACAGAACCCGGGAGCAGGCCAGGACACAGTGGTAAGAGGGTCAAAGGGTTTTATTTGGGGGGGGGGGCAACACAAGGAAGACAAAGGCAGTCCTCCAGGACAGCAGAGAACTCGAACCAGAGGCAAACCCACCACACTCTGGCAACGGAAACCGAAACACACAACAAGGGGAAACCAACCAAACCAGCAGCTGGCACTGATAGGCAGGAACAACCTGCTAAAGTCGGCGGCAGGATGTAAATTGCCTTCAGGTGCGCCTGCCTGCGGTGCCCCCTGCAGGACACAGCGGGTACAACCCTGGGCCCCAACACCGAGTTAGCATTGACTGATCAGTGCTGAATAAGACGTTTCATCTTTTCATGTATTCACACCATTACATGCTCTGCAGCGTCGGACCTTTGTCTTCACCAAAGCAAAGATCTCACACAGAAGATCAACAGATTCAGAACCCACTTTCAATACCTGGCGGGACTCTGGAGCAGCTACAGCCAGCCTGAGTGGACATGCTCCTTCCTGTCCTGCATGCAAACATCTGCAGCATCTTCACTTCCAACAACAAGAACACAGTTCCAGGGTTACTGAGTGAGATCCTCAGATCAAACAGGATCTCTTGTGGCCGTTTCATCAATGGAAACTGCATTTTCTGCTCTTTCCTCCTTTCTTCTCCATCTCTCGTCTCTTTCCTGCGTCCATCAGCTCCTCCAGCTGCTGATACAAGCTGACAAAGCTGCACCAACAAGAGCAGCAGGTGGGTCGGAGGAACCTCCCTGAGAAGTACCGAGCAGATGGATTTCAGCAGGACACGCGCTTCCTGAACGCTCCTTCATGAAACAGTGGAGAGGGCAGCCGCCTCTGGAATTTATTAGCATCAGTGAGATAAACAGGATAAAGGTTTATCTCCGGATCTACGCGTGCTGCTGGAGGGAGGCGGATGGCTTTGATAAACCTTCTCCATGACACAGATTCTGCTGCAGGAGATAACAGAACAAACAGCCAGGAGATAACCTGAACACCGGTCAAATCAAGATAAGGAAGATGGAACGCTGCAGGACTAATGCAGAAGAAAACCTCATCTTGTTAATCCCTTTAACCACTCTGATGCTAACAGACGCTGCTGCTCCGTGCTGGGGGGGGGGTGATGGTGGGGGGGGGGGGTTCTAATCAACACGCTGACGTGTCGTTTCCACCTCCTGCTACGAGGTCCTCACCAGAAATAAGCAGGCAAGCACTTCCTTCAGCAGACATTTTGTCTCTCTAACTGTTTTTCTGCGTGCGTGCGTGCGTGCGTGCGTGCGTGCGTGCGTGTGTGTGCGTGTGCGTGTGTGTGTGTGTGTGTGTGTGTGCGTGCGCGTGTGTGTGTGTGTGTGTGTGTGTCTGGTTTCATCCCTCTCACCTCTACGTTAATTCTGCTCGTAGTTCTGGTGATGGTGAAGCTCTGCCAGGTCTGTTTGAAGGGAGCGGAGCGCCAGAGGAGCCGATGAAGCCCAACGTTCCTCTGGGATCTGGGTGCAGCTGATGTGGACTCCAGCGTCCATCAGGAATTCTTCAGACCTTCCCTGCAGAATGAGGGGGGGAGAACATCTTCAGAGCCTGACCTTCAAACATCTGGAGCCTTTTTCTTTCTTCTATCTGGTGTCCATCACATTTCTCTGCTGTGTATCAGGAACCAAACGTTGGTGGTCAGCTGGAGCGTCACCATAATGTCTGGTCCTGCTCAGGGTTTATTCCTGTTAGGATGGAGCTCTTCCTCAGACTCTGGGTGCTACATAAATAGAAGTGAAGGCCTCCACCACAGTGCCCTCAGATGTTCTCCAACAGTGAGAGGCGCTCGTGGTTCTGATGGTTCTCTCTGTGGCTCCTCAGAACACCACATCAGGCGTCAGTGGATGGAGGCTGGTCCTCAGCAGCCTCAGGGTTCTCCACTACGTCGGACCCATCAGACCCATCAGACCCGTTGGACCCATCAGACCCGTTGGACCCATCAGACCTGTTGGACCCATCAGACCCGTCGGACCCATCAGACCCATCAGACCCGTTGGACCCATCAGACCTGTTGGACCCATCAGACCCATCTGACCCGTCGGACCCCCCCCCCCCCCCGTCCTCCTCCTGTGAAATACCGACGACACCAAATCAAATGTGACGTCCAGTGTTAACATGATAATTACAACCACTGTGTGTAATTACTGCAGTAATGACACATTCACTCCAATACTGAACACTTTGGACAGAAGGAGGTCTTACAAAGTAACAAAAATATGATTCTGTGTGTGTGTGTGTGTGAGTGTGTGTGTGTGTGTGTGTGTGTGTGTGTGTGTGTGTGTGTGTGTGTGAGTGTGTGTGTGAGCTTGTTTGTTAAATGACAGACAGCTGCATTGTTCCACAGAGTCTCAGAGCTTGTTAAACACTGAGCAGAAATAATGGATCTACAGACTGTTTCATTCATCTTTCACACACACACACACACACACACACACCACACACACACACACACACACACACACACACACACACACACAGAGTCAGATGGAGCGAACGGAGGAAGCTGATTGGAGCATCGATCATGAGAACAAATCGACCAATCCCAGCTGCTGTTACAGTCCTGCTGAGGTGCCCATGAGCAAGGTTGGTCCTGGTGGGATTTAGGCAGAAACTGACCATTTTCTCTCCTCAGATTTAAACCTCTTGAGGGAGATTTTAGTTTTTAACATTAAGGTGAAGATTAAAGGTGGTTGGAAGTAAATGAGCAGAAATGTTGAAAATGAGATTAGAATGAACCAGAGACAGAAACTGGCTTTGATGTTTATTCCATCTCTTTAATGTGGATCTTTAATCTTCTTTAATCTCCCGTTGATGGCAGCTGCTGTGCTCCCCCAGCTTGTGTTCTGGCCTCATCTCAACACTGGCGATGAGCGAGAGGAGATGCAAGAGCACAACCTGCAACACTCAGCAAGGGATCAATGATTTAGGACCACAGGGCGGCTCTGGAGGCCCAGGTAGTTGCTCAGAGGCGCGGCGCTGAACATGGACGTGGAATTCTACAGGAATCACAAGAAGAAGAGGCGATGAGATGAACAGCAGCATCATCTGCTGATGCGTCGCTGAGGTGAAGACGCAACGTTTCCGTCACACGAGGAGACGCAGGAAACACCGCGCGAGTACTGACGCAAGATTAGAGTCCAGCTGGTGCAACCACTTCCTGTCTCTGGCTTCATGCTGGCTGAGAAACAAAAACAAGAGCTGCATTTTTAAAAATTCATTTCTAGACCAGACGTTCCCGGCTCAGTCGTGGAGAATAAAGCTCAGGTGTGATGTGATGAGAGGAGCTGATCGTGAAGGGAATGAAAAAGAGTAAATGTGAATTCTTAAGAGTGGGGAATAACGGCGCTCCAGTCCGGGAGGATGGACCGACCCCGGCGGCTCCGAGGCGGCGTCCCTCCGCTCAGGCGAGACAACGAGGGTGTGAAAGTCCACGTGTCTTGGTGGAGCTGTCATAAATCCTCCAGGCTGTTGTAGCAGCGCCTCAGATTAGCCGAGGGATCGATAAGCGTCCAAACAACAACTTCAGGCTGCTTCATCACTCAGCTCCTCTTGCTGCTTTTTACAGCTGCTGGAACATCCTCCATGATGGCGCCGATCGATATCGGAGTCACGGGGGAGAAGAGGACGCCGGAGATACGACAGAAGTAAATCAAAGAAAACAGGTTTCTTTTTTAAACGCTTGGCCAGTGTCTGCTTCGCCCCAGCCGTGAAGGTGTTCACAATCACTGGCTGAGCAGCAGCTCTGAGGCTCCACACGCTCCTCGTTCTCCTGCTGACCCAGATGAAAGGTGCTGCTGGAAGTCCAGACCTTTGATAAACACATCAGAACCGGATCCTCCCACCGAGCTGAGAGGAGAAAAGACAGGAGGGAGCAGGTGAAGGAGGAGAGGAGGAGAAAAGACAGGAGGGAGCAGGTGAAGGAGGAGAGGAGGAGAGGAGGAGAAAAGACAGGAGGGAGCAGGTGAAGGAGGAGAGGAAGGATGGCGTTAATAACAAGGCAGGAGCCGACGGAGGTCTGGACGAGGACAGAAGGGAACAGCAGAGGGTAAAAGTCCACCTCAAACTCTGGGTCAGTCCAAGGGAACCTGGTGGAGCGTTTAGGAGGAGAACATTCTGATTGTCATTCAGTTCTGTTGAGTCACCATCAGAACCACATCGAGTCATTCAAAGTGGGTCAGAAGTGTCCCCAGAAACAGTCCAGCCAACAAGGTGTCCTGAAGGGACGAGGACCAGAACCGTCCTGGCTCACTGGAGAATGTGGGTCAGACCTCCCTCCCGCTTCCACAGATCCACAGACGGAGCGAGGACATCCCAGCTGGGTCATTGAGGTCCAGTCTGGAGAGACCGTGATGGACCGCAGAGACAAACACCAGCAACCAGGAACCACAGCGGGTGTCTGTGGGTCTGCATCAGTAATGGAACAGAACCTTTGCCAGTGGCCAACAGAACCTTTGCCAGTGGCCAACAGAACCTTTGCCAGTGGTCTCTTCTGTGTTTGCTTGAAGCATTTAATTCAGGTCCAACCAGCCCAGTGAGGGTTTGTCCTGGGCTGGTTGGACCATAAGGGGAACCAGCCAGGGAAGTGTTCCCCAGCCATCAATGAGCAATAAAGTGTTTGACAGCAGCTCAGAGTCACCGCCCCCCCACTCTTCACACCCACCCCCCCCCCCCCACTCTACCCCCCCCCACTCTACACCCCCCCACTCTTCACCCCCCCACTCTTCACCCCCCCCCCCACTCTACACACCCCACTCTTCTTCACCGCCCCCCCCCCCCCCCCCACTCTACACCCCCCACCCCCACTCTACACCCCCCCACTCTACCCCCCCACCCTTCACTCTCTCACCCCCCCCCCCACTCTTCACCCCCCCACTCTTCACCCCCCAAACAGACTCGCTGGGCCCATTAGGAGCCATAGCAACAGGTCAGCTGCTGTCATGCTGTCGCTGTTAAATACTGGATGAGATGGAAGGGCCACAGGTGAGCCACAGGTGAGCCACAGGCCAGCCACAGGTGAGCCACAGGTGAGCCACAGGTGAGCCACAGGTGAGCCACAGTGTAAAATTGGTGATCCTTCACCAGGTCCAGTCAGGAGATCACCTGCTCTCAGACCAGCTCTCCACCTGCTGTCTGCATCCACCGTCGCTGTGATGTCAGAGCAAAAGCAACAGGAAGGAATAAACACAACTCCCGGTGGGAACGTTGAGTCCTGGAACAACAAAATTGTGTCCCATGCTGCTCTTTTCTGTTTTAATTAGACATCAAGGCTGCGGCTGCTGGGCGACTTTGAAACGGAGCGAACTCATTTCAGCCTCTTCGTCCATCTCAGAGGCTTCAAACGAGCCGAGGTGCTGACGTGCATCTGGGACGAGGCTTCGCTGGGAAAGGAAACATAAACAGGGAACAGATTGTGTTCCGGAATTATCTCGGAGAAATATGAAGGATTTACACCATCATTTGCTTCAAAGGTCCATCCCATAATTACTGCAGGGAGCCCATAACAGACATCACTTAGGCTGTGATTTATCGCCCCCCCCCCCCCGATGGCAGACATGTTAATGAGGGTCCCACATCAGCAGCTCCAGAACGTGCACGCCAACGTGCAGCCAACGAACGAGCTAACTTTCGGCGCTTTAATGCTAATCCAGTTACAGGCAGGAAGGGGCGATTGGGGACTTTTAAAACACACTTTGATTGCTGGTGAGCTGTGAGACGTTTCGAGTGAAATCAACAACTGCTCCATTTAATCCGAGCGAGAGTTCCTCGGCGTAGCCGCAAAATAAAGTCGGAGCGGTTAAAGCGGCCAAGCGTGAAAGCAGCCTGATTCAGTGTCGCCGCCAGCGTCAAGCTCCATTTCTCCAGCAAACTGCAGAAAATTGTCTGATGTCCGGACAATCGACTGGCTGTTGGCAGCCGAAACAAACGCTGCGTGACTTAGCAGATGGCGGCGAGGGGGCGGAGCCTCAACCCCAACTGAACGCAACAGGAGGGTTTTATGAGGCCAATCTGCATAATCGATGAAGAGCTGCAGCTGCGTCCAGACTCGGACCAGCTGAACTCTTCGTTTCCACCAAAGTCACGGAGGAAACGGAGGTTCTGGCCTCACGATTGGAGCCTGTTCGACATTTGGCTCCACCCACAAAACCACTGCTCCATTTCCCTGTGAACTTCAAGGCCACTGGAAAAGTCCGGCGAGGTTCTGTGGAACGTTGAGAGCTGGTGTTTGACTGTGAAAGTGTGTGTGTGTGTGTGTGTGTGCATGTGTGTACGTGTGTGTGAGGGGGGGGGTTGTGTGTTGATCAGCTTTATTCTGCTACACACAGTGATGAAGCAGCACATCAGCACCTTTTGGGTGTCAAACTGCCAACTGTTGCAGGACAAAAATACAATCACAGCAGTCTGACAAGTGTTAACGAGCTTTCACACACACACACACACACACACACACACACACACACACACACACACACACACACACACACCATCTTTCCCTTTCACAGAGACAACCTGCTACCAAAGCTCTAATTAAGAAAATGCATAACCTGGACTTAGGGAGCACATTTGTCTCTGGCCAGCCACATGGCGCTAATGAGACCGTCCACTCGTTAAGGGCTTTGAGCTCAACCTCCTGTCTCTCAGCTAACGAGCTGAGAGAAGAAAGTGGAGGATTAACCTGTGTGACTCTGCATGGAGGTAGTGGAGCAAAGCATCCAAGCGGCAGTGCTCTGGGGGCAGAGGTCACTGAACCCAGGCACCCCCTGCTCTGTGTGGGCGTGTGTGTAGGCATTGGTTGTGTGTTGGAGGTTAATTGGCTGCTTTAGTCTACAACTGTGTTCACAGTGAGTCCTTCTGATGAAGGGTGAGGTCGTATGTTAAAGAGAGAGAAATCTTCCCACCCTCTAGCTGCCACAGAGCTGAGGGGTTAATGCCATGGAGCTCTAGCTGCCACAGAGCTAAGGGGTTAATGCCATGGAGCTCTAGCTGCCACAGAGCCGAGGGGTTAATGCCATGGAGCTCTAGCTGCCACAGAGCTGAGGGGTTAATGCCATGGAGCTCTAGCTGCCACAGAGCTAAGGGGTCAATGCCATGGAGCTCTAGCTGCCACAGAGCTAAGGGGTTAATGCCATGGAGCTCTAGCTGCCACAAAGCTGAGGGGTTAATGCCATGGAGCTCTAGCTGCCACAGAGCTGAGGGGTCAATGCCATGGAGCTCTAGCTGCCACAGAGCTGAGGGGTTAATGCCATGGAGCTCTAGCTGCCACAGAGCTGAGGGGTCAATGCCATGGAGCTCTAGCTGCCACAGAGCTAAGGGGTTAATGCCATGGAGCTCTAGCTGCCACAGAGCCGAGGGGTTAATGCCATGGAGCTCTAGCTGCCCAGAGCTGAGGGGTTAATGCCATGGAGCTCTAGCTGCCACAGAGCTAAGGGGTCAATGCCATGGAGCTCTAGCTGCCACAGAGCTAAGGGGTCAATGCCATGGAGCTCTAGCTGCCACAAAGCTGAGGGGTTAATGCCATGGAGCTCTAGCTGCCACAGAGCTGAGGGGTCAATGCCATGGAGCTCTAGCTGCCACAGAGCTGAGGGGTTAATGCCATGGAGCTCTAGCTGCCACAGAGCTGAGGGGTTAATGCCATGGAGCTAGCCTGAGCTCTCAGTGGCTGCCGCTTCTTAACTGGTGTCCCCTGGAAGAGAAGAAGCTGTTGTGACAGGATGGACTGTGGCCTCCATAAATCCATAATCCTGGGATATTAACGTTGCTTCGTTCAAGGGAACAAATGCGAACTGCACTGGCAGATTGGGAGGCTGAGATTTATTACAACATATCGCCGCTGTCGCCGGCAGAACTAAACCTGACGCCCGGCTCTGTTTTTGGCCACCGGCCTATCTTTACTCAGCTGCCGCATATGGTGAAAGTTTCAGCAGTAAGTCTTAATGAGGCTGGGATCCAAGAGGAGATAAGGTAAGGCGACATAAGATTAACTTTATTGATCCCTCCGGGCCCAGCACGCCAGAGGGGAAATTGAGTCATTACAGCAGTAAAGCATGGCGGGGCAGGACGGAGGGCAGGGTAAATGGGGCATCATGCCAGCCTGGGGTGCAGGGAACAGACCTGCAATCAGCTTTCTGGACTTCAAACCGCTGGAAAGCCAAAAGGGAGGAGTAGAGCAGGAGCTCCGGAGGAACATGGAGGGAGGCTAATGGTTGTTAAAAGGTCATGTTTTAAAGCCGCTGCCCATTATTCAGCAGGAAGCCTTAAACAACATCACCGTTTTTAATCAAACACGTCCAGACGACACCAGCCAGGACAACTCAGAGGAGAGAAAATGACATTTGGCACATAAAACACTTTTAGAATGAGGAAAGTGGATTCAAATCACATTTGCAGCTGTAGTCTGGAACTGTGAGGACACCTGAGGACACCTGGGGACACCTGAGGACACCTGGGGAGACCTGAGGACACCTGAGGACACCTGGGGACATCTGGGGACACCTGGGGACACCTGGGGACACCTGGGGACACCTGAGGACACCTGGGGACACCTGAGGAGATCTTAGGACACCTGGGGACACCTGGGGACACCTGAGGACACCTGAGGACACCTGGGGACACCTGAGGACACCTGGGGACACCTGAGGACACCTGAGGACACCTGGGGACACCTGAGGACACCTGGGGACACCTGGGGACACCTGAGGACACCTGGGGACACCTGGGGACACCTGAGGACACCTGGGGACACCTGAGGACACCTGAGGACACTGGGGACACCTGAGGACACCTGGGGACACCTGGGGACACCTGAGGACACCTGGGGACACCTGGGGACACCTGAGGACCAGAGAGCTGAAAGGTGGTCCGAGGGAGGCAGGACGCCACAGAAGGACTCAGGAGCAGGTCAGGCTTCACTAAAAAGCTCCACATCCCATAATTCCACACAAAGAAAGATGAATGTTGTCTGGCTCAGGTGAAAATGGAAAACACAACAGAGTGTGTCTGTGTGTGTGTGTGTATGTGTGTGTGTGTGTGGTGTGTGTGTGTGTGTGTGTGTGTGTGTGTGTGTCTCCAGAAAAGGTTCATTCTGTCTGTCTCAGGAACCAAAAACATGAATGGATGAATCCAGAAAAAGGAGACACACACATGGATGAATACTAGTGTGTGTGTGTTCAGGTCCCTGTGTGTGTGTGTGTGTGATAGCCTCAGGCTGCTGTAAGTGAGCTTCAGGCCAAACAAGAGTTCTGCAATGAAGATGGGATGCACACTGCGTTCAGCTCATCTGTGTGTGTGTGTGTGTGTGTGTGTGTGTGTGTGTGTGTAACCGCTCTGACAGCGCCACTCCCAGGTCGCCCCCACAGCTGGTTGCTGTGAGAGCCGCTCAGCTTAATGTATTTATCAGTGTTTTTGATGAGGATGATGATGATGAGGATGATGATGATGAGGATGATGATGATGAGGATGATGAAGGCCACTAGAATTCCACAGGAACAGAGGACAAACCAGAAGCTTCAAACCAGTAACAAAGCACCTGGAAGCAAATGATCTGGTCTCTGAGGGGACGTCGTCTGGTCCCAGTTTGGACGGACATCCGGTTGTGCAGAGGCAGAATCAGGAATCATGGAATTATTTATCTCCAACAATAGAAAGAATCAAAGCAAACTGATCCAGATGAACCAGGAACCAGGCGGTCCACTGGTGCGCTGCAGCTCAGACTAATTACGTACTGGTGCTGGGCTCAGCTCTGCTGGGAGCACTGGCCCGTCTCCTCCCGCTGAGACAGACCAACAATTAGGAGCTCCTGCTTGGACCAAAGCGAGTGGATGCAGGAGCGGGAATGAATTAAGGGAGCTGGGAGCCGGAGTTGCTCATTTGTGTGTGAAATTACTTTCACGCTGAGAAAATACCGAATAAATCCTCACAGAGCAGAAGCTGCAATTTGTGTTGTGTCAGGATGTTCCTTTAAATCCTCCTGAAGGGTCAGACCAGGACCAAGAGTCCAGGGTTCAGTCTGGGAAGGACGGGAGCCTGGATGCTGCTCCACAGTGTTCTGAGGGTTCTCATGGAACCACCGACTGGTCTGGAGCGTCCATCAGGAACATCAGGAACCCTCTCAGTGGGAGCAGAGATCTTCAAACATGAAGGTGAGTTTGCTGCTGTGTTGTTCACCAGAGCTTCTGGATCCTTCACCATCACTGTTGCCCATGTTCTGCTCTGATTTGGTTGGATCCGCTTCATTTTCTCTCACGTCCTGTGAAGGCACGTTCAGATGTTTGTGTCTGGAGGTTGAAATATGCTGGCACCAGATAAAACTTGTTTGTGGTGGATCGTTCTCGAAGCCGCTTTAACAGATGTTTGTTGTGTGGACAGACAGAAATGATGAAGCTGAAGTTGCGTCTGATGTTCTTCATCACTTCTGTGAGTATCCTGATCACAGCATCTGCCAGCATCAAAGGGACCAGATATCAAAGGTCTTCATTAGCATCCGCTTGAAACTGTTTGAAGGCCAAAACGCTTCAGAACTGAGATCTGTTCATCCAGACACCAACAAACCAGCAGCTCTGGATCGAGAGGAACGTTGGTGGACTTCCAGCTCAGTTCAAGCCCAGTTGGTGGTCTGAAATCCTGAACACACACACACACACACACACACACACACACAACACACACACACACACACACACACCGTCTAATTGACAGTACGCTAGAGCCTGTTTGTCTGCCTCTGCTCTCCAACGTTCTTCTGCCCCTGTGGGCCTCAGCAGGAGGTCCTGTCAGCGAGAGTTGTGTTTGTCCTCTAATCTCTTTTTCTCCGTTCTCACATGTTCTCCTCCCTCAGGAGCGTCTGTCTTCCCGTGAACTGATGCGAGTGCACGTCTTGCTCCTCATCCCCATGTTACCCAATCAGGGAGGCTTCATGGACCAGGGAGGTCCGTGTAGACCGCTGCTGCAGCACCACTGAGATCTCAGCCTTCAGCTGCTGCAAACATCTGTGGTCATAAAAGAGAGACAGTGTGAGTCAGAGGTGCAGGTGGGTCCAACACCTCCCACAGATGTTTGGGGGGCGTTAGAGACACATTCTTTCAGAACGGGTGTTAAATTACAGCTGCGTGAGGACGAGATGTGGAGTGGAAGAAAAACCACTCATCTTCAGAGGTGCTGGTTTCAACTGGGGGGGAAAGAGGGGCGTTTATGTGAACACACACAGAACCAGAACCAGAACCAGCCTCCTCACAAGCATTTGCTGGTGCTGATGAAGCTCATTTCAGGGCATCCACACTCTCTCAGGGGAGGCGGTTCAAACATCTGACTGTATCACAGCATCAAAGAGTTTTTATATATATAATAAAAAAGCCCCATTTCTGTAAAGAAGGATGCTTTCTGACAGCTCTTTATATCCTGTCTGGGGTGGACCTGAGCAGGTGGACCTGATTGGCTGGACCTGAGCAGGTGGACCTGATTAGCTGGACCTGATTGGCTGGACCTGATTGGCTGGACCTGAACAGGTGGACCTGATTGACTGGACCTGAGCAGGTGGACCTGATTAGCTGGACCTGAGCAGGTGGACCTGATTAGCTGGACCTGAGCAGGTGGACCTGATTAGCTGGACCTGAACAGGTGGACCTGATTAGCTGGACCTGATTTGATGGACCTGATTGGCTGGACCTGAACAGGTGGACCTGATTGACTGGACCTGATTGACTGGACCTGATTTGATGGACCTGGGCAGGTGCAGCTGAACCCTCAATCAAAGGAGGACTAGAAACAGACAACCTGGGAAACAGATGAACCCTTTTTAAACCTCCGTCAGTTAGTCTGGAACACAAATGCTCAGCGTCAGTGGTCACAACAGATGTTTGCTGCTATGGCAACAGGGCTATCTGAAGAATGCCTGTCCTCCAGGTGTTTGTGATGCGTCTCAGTCATCCAGGTCATAGTTATCCAAATAAGATCTCTGCATCAACTGGACTTGTTGAGGGTTTTCTTGAAGATGTTTCTCCTTCTATCCAGAAGGCTTCTTCAGTTCTGAACTCATTAGCATGCTAATGCTCTGGGTGGTCACCTGAGAGTCGTTAGCAGGGTCGTTCACCTCGTGTCAGTTTGGGTGCTCCCCTTTGTCTGCTGGCTCACATGGTGGTGAACCACCAGGTCTCATGAAAAGGTGAGAGTGTTTTGTATGTGGGTGGTAGTTCAGAGCCTCAGTCCACCACCTGTGTTTGGGGATGGAGTTTCCAATTTGTGGCTTCCTGGACACCTCTCAGACCAGTGATCTTCTCTGGCCAGTACCTGTAGCAGAGTGCCCGTGTTCCTGTAGGTGGACTGCTGAGTCCTGACCTGAAGAGGTGGCACGTCTGTGTTGTGCCGTTCTTCTGTGGAGAGGTCCTTCAGGTGGACAGGTCCTTCAGGTGGAGAAGGATGATGAACATTAATGTCAATGTTTGATTATTGAGGGTTGTAGTGGCAGCGTTTGGTTGCTGTTGGACCTGTGTGATCATGGAGCTGTGGGAGGGGACCGAAGCCTTGCTGCTTCACACAGATGGTCTGCACCTTCTCCAGGTGTTTCCCTCATGAAGAATGAGTAGATCAGTCATATTTCCTGTGTAGCGCGCGCGCCCCCCCCCCCCCCCCCGTATCTGTCTACAGGTATCACTGCCTTCATAGCTGACCTCTGACCCTGCTGACCCACTCTTCTCCTACACCAGCACTTTGTTATAATTAATGTATTTCCCTGCCGGCCATCAGCAGGAGGGTCCCCCTACGTGACCCTGGTCCTTCTTCCTGTGAAAGGGGAGTTTTTCTTTGGCACTGTTGCTTGTTGGGGGTCAGGCCCTGGGGTTCTGGAGAGGGTCTAGAGACAATCTTGATTGTAACAGAGGTGATATAAATAAAGATTGATTTGAAGAACCGCTGCCCCTCAGAGGTCAGTGCTGCTCCACCTGTTACACCACCTCAAACCACCCCAGGATCTTTAGTGCACGTGGCAAAAGGTCCCTAGCGCTGCTTCCTGTTGGCGAACGTGACGCGTCAGCAGATCTATAGCAACACATGGATCAGCTCTAAAAACTGAACTGATCGATGTTTCTGAGCAGGAAAGTAAACAAACTGTTCATAAGATCTTTGGGGATGATGACAAACTGAGCCAGGCATGTTTATGTGGGGCTAATCACCACGAGCTTGTTCAGCCTGTTATCACCGTGTGCTCATTAGTAAACTCTATAGATTAAACTGATCAATACGGATATTCATGCGGAGGTTATCAATTAGGAGCTCGATAGCGCACACACACACGCGTGGCAACAGTCATTAGCACTCGTTTATTATTAACTTTTGTTCCGCTCAGGAAAATCTTTCCTTCACTCCTTAAATGTTTATGTCTGAAATTAGCATCAGTGAGGTTTAACCCTGGAAACCATCTGTGTTCTGAAAAGACATGAAAACGGGTCCTGATTGTCGGCGCTGGACTACCTGCTGAGTGCTGATGGAGAATGCTCCAGGTACTGGACCTCTTTAGACCCTCAGAGGGTGGAGCTTCATTTCTCAGCTCCAGAAGCAGATAAAATTCAGTTCTTCAGTCACAAATCATGACCAGAGAAGCTCTGAGTCCTCAGTAAAACTATGGAGAAGTCCTGGAGGTGTGGAAGAATCAGTGCTGTCTTCTGGCCTGGAGCTCTTCTGGTCTGGAGCTCTTCTATTCTGGAGCTCTTCTGGTCTGAAGCTCTTCTGGTCTGGAGCTCTTCTGTTCTGGAGCTCTTCTGGTCTGGAGCTCTTCTGGCCTGAAGCTCTTCTGGCCTGGAGCAGCTCCACTGATCGGTGGTCAATATGCTGCATCGATGAGTGCAGGACAGAGGGTCCAGGATAAAGAGAAGACAAACTAATGGTTTTGTCCTTTAGCATGATGGAGGTGATCATCAGCATTTATTAGAGTGAGCTGGAGGAGGAGGAGGAGGAGGAGGAGGAGGAGGAGGAGGAGGAGAGGAGGAGGAGGAGGAGGAGGAGGAGGAGGAGGAGGAGGAACTGCTGAAGCCAGTTATCACTGCCGTGACATAAGTGTGTGAGCATGTTCTCAGCA
Source organism: Takifugu flavidus (assembly GCF_003711565.1). NCBI lineage: Eukaryota > Metazoa > Chordata > Actinopteri > Tetraodontiformes > Tetraodontidae > Takifugu > Takifugu flavidus. The sequence continues at coordinate 6,832,333 of NC_079539.1, read as the reverse complement.
GGGAGGATGATCCTGCTGCAGATGGCACGTTTATGGATCCTGGACTGATCCAGCTCCACTGGCTGCACCGACCTCAGTCTCCTGCCCCCCCCCCCCCCCCCCCCAGCGGCCTCGGAGGCTTCTGATTTCATTAATAAAAGATTAATAAGAGAACACAAACCTGCACCTGATCCCAGCTGCTGGTCTGATTCTCTGAGGTGGTTCTAAAGTTCCTGCCTTCCCTCCTGCGGATCATTGCTCAGCTCTGGAGCCGCTGGTGCTGACTGATGAACCAGGCAGGTGGTTCCAGAGAAACGGATCAGAAAACTCCACATTTCTGCATCTAATGAAAACTTTTAGCTCTTCCTGCTGTTCTGTTCAACAGATCCACGTCTGCTGGTCGTGTCCATGTTTGCTTGGGTCTCCTCATTCTGCCTGATCTGGTCCCTCCCACCAAGGCTGCCATGGGTCCTGGTTCATCTTCACCCAGTCCAAACCAGGACTGACCCAGTTGAGACTGAAGACAACCAGGCACCAGGAGCCTGCCTGTCTGCCTGTCTGCCTGCCTGCCTGCCTGCCTGTCTGTCTGTCTGCCTGCCTGTCTGCCTGCCTGCCTGTCTGCCTGTCTCCCTGCCTGCCTGTCTGCCTGCCTGCCTGTCTGTCTGCCTGTCTGTCTGCCTGTCTGCGTGCCTGCCTGCCTGTCTGCCTGTCTGCGTGCCTGCCTGCCTGTCTGCCTGCCTGCCTGCCTGCCTGCCTGTCTGTCTGCCTGCCTGCCTGCCTGCCTGCTGCCTGCCTGCCTGTCTGCCTGCCTGCCTGTCTCCCTGCCTGAGGAATAACCTGGTAGTGTTGCCTATTCTTCAGAATCTTTGCCCATAATGGTTCTCTGAGTGCCTGATGCACTTTAATTCTCTCCATATCTTTCATCCAGTAGGTTAATACAGTCTGTAATGTGTCATATTCCTCCAGGAGGAACAGGTAGTTTTATCTAATCTCTGATTTCCCCAGTGAGCCCCAACATTCCGCTCCTTTAAATGAATTCATCCAACATCCAGCCGCTCTGAGCTGGATGTTGGATCACACTAATAAGCTGAAGCCCACGCAGGAAAGATGGAGCTTAAATGGAAGCGTGGAGGTTTTCCTGTTAGCATCTGCTGACGGTTGTGTTGAGCTGATCAGTGTGTCCACAGTGTGTCTGTGCTAATCCCTCGGGTTTAGTCCTCATTCCCGACACTACAGCTAAAACAGCATCATTAACCTTCTCTCAATTAACTGATTTACAGAAGCTAATTATTGTTAAAGCTGGAGAGTTTTGACGTTAGGAGCTTTGACCTTTTGGGCCCTTTTAATCTGGACATTTGGAGACACGTATAATAGAAGAGTGTGTGATGTCCTTCCAGTTTGGGTTTGCTTGGGAGTTATTTTCTTTAGAAGCCTGTTTAGACTTTGAATGACACGTTAATCTCCTGGAATCTCCACGTCAGGTTCCAACGACTCCCAGCAACAGTGACGTGAACAGCATGTGTTCCACCTCTGCTGCTCTTTCTCCATCAGTGGAGAGATGGCAGCATCATTCCTACAACCGAGCCCTCAAAACAACATTCAAATTTGCCCTTGAAAGTCGAGGAAAAGTGGGTAATTTCACCAGATCACCAGCGAGAAACCCCGGCAACAACAGCAGCTGCCAGAGTCGTTAAAATGCCATAATGCTGCCATCCAGCAGGGAATGGATCCATACACACACACACACACACACACCACACACACACACACACACACACACACACACACACACACACACACACACACACACACACACCCCAGCTGGGAACCAATATTTGCGTTTTTGTGACTGGAGATGGATTTGAGAGTTTCTGGACTTGAAATTAAAAGCAAAAGAATCGATAATATAAAAGAATAAAAGGCCGCGAGCCAACATAAGACATGAGCGCTTCTTGAACAGAATGATGATGTTTAGAACACATCATGAAAGCTGACTTTAGGCCTCTCAGCTCCTGAAGCTGCTGAAGTCAGCCGTGATTCCAGAAGATCCACGATGTGAAGGAACAGAATAGGGAACCTGAGGACGACACTGTTGGTCCTGGATGAGGCCGAACGTCTGAGCAAGAATAAGGACAAGCTGACAGGAAGCGTCTGTTCACCAGCCGCTCATGCAGAACAAGTGTGGCGTGTCCGTCTGTGGTCCTAACGAGGTGATTACCGCTCCCTCTGCTCCGTGATTAATATTCATGCTGAGGTCGGAGACCTTTCTGGCTCATTCATTTAAAACTCAACACATTTAAAACCCAGTGTGGTCACAGTGTAGGAGGAGCTCCAGGATCCAGGGCGTCAGCGTGAGGGACTCATCTGACCCCCCTGCAGGATCTCAGGAGCATGAATGGAATCCTTCTGAAACGGAGCCAGCAGATCCTCACTGCACTTCGAATCATCTGTAAAGACTTGAAACACCCGAATAATGTGTCATCTAATCACAAGCCTGTGAGCATGAGCAGCATTTGATGACGATCTTTTACATCCCATCAGCACCAGTTCACGGGGGCTGTTACCGGGGCCAGGCACCAGGGGGCACCCGGGGGCACCAGGGGGCACCAGGGGGCACAGGGGGCACCAGGGGGCACCAGCTTTATTTTCCAGCTGCTGTCGTGTCAAAAGGCTGCATGCATGAAGAGGTCCTGCTGTCCAACACCCAAGTTCAAAGTGATAATTATAGTCTGAATTAGCATAAAGCGTTTTCTCGTTGCCAGGACGACGAGCTGACCTCAGCCTCAACATCCATCAGGCACAGATTAGCTCGGTGTTCTTCAGGATTATTCGTGTGTGTGGAGGTGTGGAAGGGCTGGAAACTGACCCCGTTCATATAGTTTTTAATCTGTATGAGGCCATTTCCTGCCAGCAAACCTTATCTCAACCCAATTACAGCCTCAGCGCTGCTCTGCTGCGAGGGGAGCAGAACACCTTGTTATTGCACTTTTATCCGGGGGAACAGTAATCAATGCTCTCTGACTGATGGCGCCGCTTTTGTGCTCTCAACAGCTACATTAGGAGCTTTAGAGCTTCCTCCATCATGACGGCTGTGATCTGCATGGAAACACCAAAAAAGGCAGAAAAAGATGAGTGGTCTTATCAGACTGACACACACACACACACACGCACGCACGCACGCAACACACACACCAACACACACACACACACACACACACACAATTATGCAGGGCTAGACGGAGGGAGAGACAAAATGAGTTAGAAACCCAGAAATGTGATAAAGTGCTGGAGGTGATTTTACTGTGACCTCCTCCTGTAGACAAGCCCCGCCCATACGGAAACAGCCCCACCCACCCGTCATCTGCCACACCCACGTGATGCTCCTGTCAGCTGAGGTTAATTGGTGGAACCTGAAGGGCAACGACTCCATTTTCAGGGTCAACATTTATGTACATAGTGTTTACTAACCCGCCTGGTGACCCACTTGGTGACCCGCCCGGTGACCTGCCCAGTGACCCACCTGGTGACCTGCCCAGTGACCCACCTGGTGACCTGCCCAGTGACCTGCCCAGTGACCCACCTGGTGACCTGCCCAGTGACCCACCCGGTGACCATCCCAGTGACCCACCTGGTGACCCACCTGGTGACCATCCCAGTGACCCACCTGGTGACCCACCCGGTGACCATCCCAGTGACCCACCTGGTGACCTGCCCAGTGACCCACCTGGTGACCCACCCGGTGACCATCCCAGTGACCCACCTGGTGACCTGCCCAGTGACCCACCTGGTGACCCACCTGGTGACCCATCTGGTGACCCACCTGGTGACCCACCTGGTGACCCATCTGGTGACCCACCCGGTGACCATCCCAGTGACCCACCTGGTGACCATCCCGGTGACCCACCTGGTGACCTGCCCAGTGACCCACCTGGTGACCTGCCCAGTGACCCACCTGGTGACCCACCCGGTGACCATCCCAGTGACCCACCTGGTGACCTGCCCAGTGACCCACCTGGTGACCCACCTGGTGACCCACCTGGTGACCCATCTGGTGACCCACCTGGTGACCCACCTGGTGACCCATCTGGTGACCCACCCGGTGACCATCCCAGTGACCCACCTGGTGACCATCCCGGTGACCCACCTGGTGACCATTCCGGTGACCCACCTGGTGACCTGCCCAGTGACCCACCTGGTGACCCACCTGATGACTCCTGTGTCATCTGCAGGTGCTGGATTTTCCTGGATTTTCCTGGATTTTCCTTCCTCCATGTTACATCAAAGGCGGTTCGATGAGATTTTAATGCTGATCTAAATTCATCGTTTATGTCATAAATGAGCTGCAGAGTTGAGAGAAAACGAGAAAAAAGCTTCCAGATCCACCAGGACCTTAGAGAAGGAAAGAGCTCTTCCAGGAGGAACACTTTAACTCTTCGCTGAGCAAAGGTCAAAACATTTGCAGCTTAGTGGTCCAGAGAGGCAGGAACAGGCATTAAGAGGGGATGTGTTGCTATGGCAACGGCCATCAACAGTAGAGAGAATGATGAAGATGCTCTCATGTGTAGCTTCTTCACTCCTCCATCCTTATCAGATCTTTCAAACCCAGCTGGTTCTTAGACGTTCTTATTTTCCACGTTAGCAGTTGTTGTTTGCTAGTTTCAGCCGTTAAACTCGGAGTTAAATTTAGTGTCTGGGATATCTGGAGGCTGACCTGGCGTGGAGAGATGCCATCAATCACACCCTCCAATCAGATTTGCCCCCAGCTGGAGCTTTATGAGGAGCTGCCTCATAAATAACGTGAGTGTAAACAGAACGAGTGGAGCAGCAGCCTATTAATCAGCGGCTGACGTGAAGCACAGCCAGTAAACAGCCACCAGCAGCAAACTGGGAGAGAAGGTGGAGGGAACTGGGTCAGAGGGTCCATAAAGGTCTGTGGAAGACTCCAGCACGCAGAGATGTCAGATGAAAGCAAAGACTTTTCCTGTTGCTTTGATGTCACCTTGGAAACGTTCTGTTCATCCTCCACCAGTGAGGGAGTCAGAAGGTTTAACGACCTCCATGAGGACGTCTGCGGAGTGAATCAATGTTCAAGCACTCGTTAAAGCTCCTCAAGCACCTCATTAAAAGGTCGGAACATTGTTGGTTTCAAATTTAGAGTTAATGTTATGGATTTATTCTGCAGGTGTGATTCATCTCATCAGCAGAACGTTTTCCAAACGTCCTCTCTTGATGATCCTCCTCTGAGGGGCGACTTCGCCCTCTCCCGCTCAGAATCTCCTGAAGTCAAGACCTTGACCTCAAAACACAGAAACGGCAGAAATGTGAGGAAACCAGCTGAACGGAAGGTTCTCCTCCAGTCCTGAAGCATCAGCCATGTGGGAAGGAACCTGTGAAGACGTGGAGGAGCCTCACGGACCGATGCTGCAGCAGATGGACCTCAGCACACCGGAGATGGTCCTCAGCACACCCGAGATGGTCCTCAACACACCGGAGATGGTCCTCAACACACCCGAGATGGTCCTCAACACACCCGAGATGGTCCTCAGCGCACCTGAGATGGACCTCAGCACACCCAAGATGGTCCTCAGCGCACCCGAGATGGACCTCAGCACACCCGAGATGGTCCTCAGCGCGCCCGAGATGGTCCTCAGCGCGCCCGAGATGGTCCTCAGCGCACCCGAGATGGTCCTCAGCACACCCGAGATGGTCCTCAGCGCGCCCGAGATGGTCCTCAGCACGCCCGAGATGGTCCTCAGCACGCCCGAGATGGTCCTCAGCACGCCCGAGATGGTCCTCAGCGCGCCCGAGATGGTCCTCAGCGCGCCCGAGATGGTCCTCAGCGCGCCCGAGATGGCCCTCAGCGCGCCTCGAGATGGCCCTCAGCGCGCCCGAGATGGCCCTCAGCGCGCCCGAGATGGCCCTCAGCGCGCCTCGAGATGGTCCTCAACACACCCGAGATGGACCTCAACACACCCGAGATGGTCCTCAGCACACCCGAGATGGACCTCAACACACCCGAGATGGACCTCAGCACACCCGAGATGGTCCTCAGCACACCGGAGATGGTCCTCAGCACACCCGAGATGGTCCTCAGCGCGCCCGAGATGGTCCTCAGCACACCCGAGATGGACCTCAGCACACCTGAGATGGTCCTCAGCACACCAGAGATGGTCCTCAACACACCTGAGATGGACCTCAGCACACCTCTCTATCTGGATCACATGCAGCACCACAGGTCCGCTGGAAGAAAGCTACAGCAGGAAATCCCAGGTGGGATCAATCAGATCACTTTCACACGTTGCTGAGCTGATCAATTCTGACCGTGAGGAAACATGAAGGCATCAATAAAGGTCTATTAAAGGAAGATTAAACTGTAATAAGTTGTTATTACAGGTGAGCTGCTGGAGCATGAATCAGGCTAATTCTCACACAGGTGATATTACTGACCAACGTGACCTTGAAAGTCTCCTTCTAACACGTGAGGAACTAATGAGGAACCAAGCTGTCAGTGAGGGACCTGCATCAGGCAGCCAGCAGGTGTTTCAGGGAGGTTCATCCAGATCCTGTGATACGGCTTGTGAAGAATGTTCTGCAGGTTGTAGACAGATGCTAGCGCGTCTCGCTAATGAGCGTCGCTGCTGTCCACTCACACACCTGACTGACGCCAACTGTAGCAGCGCACGCACGCACGCACGCACGCACGCACGCACGCACGCACGCACGCACGCACGCACGTATGCACGCACGCACGCACCAAACTCCTCGTTTCTAAGTCATTGGAGGCGTTTTTCTGTGTGAGCTGCTGCTAATTGCCTGTTTTCAATTATCCAAACAGAATTTGGGAACATTTGAAGGAGAGGAACTAAAAATGAGGTGCTGTGCCAGGAGAAGCTTTAGGTCTCTGTCACAGCAACACGGCGCCGTGCGTGCGGACACGCTGCTCAGGGAGCGGCAGCAGATCCAGCAGATCCAGCAGGACAGACGCCATCCATCACTGTAACGAGAGGCCGGGAGTCATTTAACGTCTGCAAAGGGTTCTTCTCCCGCCTCCACGCCGCCTCCACGCCGCCTCCACGCCGTCTCCACGCCGTCTCCACGCCGCCTCCACGCCGTCTCCACGTCGCCTCCACGCCGTCTCCACGAGGCCTCCACGAGGCCTCCACGCCGTCTCCACGCCGTCTCCACGCCGCCTCCACGCCGTCTCCACGAGGCCTCCACGAGGCCTCCACGCCGCTCCACGCCGCCTCCACGCCGTCTCCTCGCCGTCTCCACGCCGCCTCCACGCCGCCTCCACGCCGTCTCCACGCCGCGTCCACGCCGCCTCCACGCCGTCTCCACGCCGCCTCCACGCCGTCTCCACGTCGCCTCCACGCCGCCTCCACGCCGCCTCCACGCGTCTCCACGCCGTCTCCACGCGACCTCCACGCCGTCTCCACGAGGCCTCCACGCCGCCTCCACGCCGCCTCCACGCCGTCTCCACACCGTCTCCACGCGACCTCCACGCCGTCTCCACGCGCTCTCCACGCCGCCTCCACGCCGCCTCCACGTCGCCTCCACGCCGTCTCCACGTCGCCTCCACGCCGTCTCCACGTCGCCTCCACGCCGCCTCCACGCCGTCTCCACGCCGTCTCCACGTCGCCTCCACGCCGTCTCCACGCCGCCTCCACGCGACCTCCACGCCGTCTCCACGCCGCCTCCACGCCGCCTCCACGCCGCCTCCACGCCGTCTCCACGTCGCCTCCACGCCGTCTCCACGTCGCCTCCACGCCGTCTCCACGCCGCCTCCACGCCGTCTCCACGTCGCCTCCACGCCGTCTCCACGCGCTCTCCACGCCGCCTCCACGTCGCCTCCACGCCGTCTCCACGCGCTCTCCACATCGCCTCCACGCCGTCTCCACGCCGTCTCCACGCGCTCTCCACGCCGTCTCCACGCCGTCTCCACGCCGTCTCCACGCCGTCTCCACGCTGCAGCTCATCAGATCCCATCAGTTCACGTCAACCTTCCAACCTACAGCCATAAAAGCAGGAGCTCAGCAGCGGTGACTGATGATCCCGGGACAGAAAGGAAATGGAGGACACACAACTACGTTTATCACTTTCTGACACTAAATGGAAAAAAGAAAACAGATTTGAGGTTTCTGACGTTTTAGAGATTTAAAGAGGCACAACAAACTTGCTGGACTCCTTTATCTCCTCAGAACTTCTCCTGAGGCTTCCTCAACAATTAACCAAACTGATTCTGAATCCTTGATTTCAAAGCCCCTCCTCCTCCTCCTCCTCCCCTCCTCCCCTCCTCCCCTCCTCCTCCTCCCCCTCCCTCCTCCTCCTCCCTCCTCCTCCTCCTCCTCCTCCTCCTCCCCTCCTCCTCCTCCCCCTCCTCCTCCTCCTCCCTCCTTCCTCTCCTCCTCCTCCTCCTCCCCTCCTCCTCCTCCCCCTCCTCCTCCTCCTCCTCCTCCTCCTCCTCCTGGACATTCCTGAGGCAGCTTCATTGTCCCAGGCTGCCACCAGTGTGAGCAGAGGTGGTGAAGGTGGCTGATGGATTCCTAACGAGCTTCAGCCTAACGAGCTTCAGCCTAACGAGATTCCCGTCATTGTTGGCAGATCAACAAAAAGAAGCTGCAGGCGCAAAACAAACAGCCTCGCCGCTCTGAGCGTTCCTCCTGCTCCCGTTCCTGCTCCCGTTCCTGCTCCCGTTCCTGCTCCCGTTCCTGCTCCCGTTCCTGCTCCCGTTCCTGCTTTGACTTTTCTGTGAAGAGAATTTTTGTATTTTTCTGCCAAACTGTTGTTGAAACCACCAGATCTTCTTTGTGTTCCACCTCCGTCTGTGGCCTCCAGATGCAGCACCCCCACAATTATTCCATCTTATTCCCAATGCAGCCACTTTTCGGAACGTTTACCCGTGCGGTACGGCTACGGTTCTGGCTCGACTTGCACATTCGTCTGTGCCAGTGCACGTGCACGTGTACGTGCCTGAAATCATGTGACATGGTGAAAATTTACTGACCGTCACAAACACAACGTGACACATTCAGGAATCAAAACTGGAATTTCAAATGTGACTGGTCCGGTTACCATAGAAACGGAGGCGGAGCCGCCTTCAGGGTCACATGACGATCCCATGAGTGAGCTGATGTGAGCAAAGACAAAAATCACCTGTTTCCGTTGGTAACTGTGGATGGAGGAAGCGCTGCTGTCACAACAAATCTCCCGTTCAGCCGCCGTCCGAGAGCGACGAGCAGCAGAACTCAGCAGAACTCAGCAGAACTCAGCAGAACTCAGCAGAACCGTTCAGAGCCCTCAAGATGTTCTGGCCCGTCTGGCTGCAGCTCCAGATCTCTGGAACACTGCCAACAAAGTTCTGACAGGAGAGGGAAGCTTTGGCAGCAGTGAAACACACACACACACACACGCACGCACACAGATGCACACTTACCCCCCCACACACACACACGCACATTTACCCCCCCCCCCCACACACACACACGCACATTTACCCCCCCCCCCCACACACACACACGCACATTTACCCCCCCCCCCCACACACACACACACACACACACTCTAACAGCTCAACATGATGTGATGACGCAGGTTGTCCCGTCTTTGCTTGTGTTACCGTCTCCTACCAGCAGGGGGCACCATGAGGGCCAGAATGACGCGTCAGACCGAACCACCGCTGAAGTCACGGGGAACCAGTAAACCCAATACCACAACCAGTGAGCAAGAGGAAGCTTTGAACCCTGGAAGACTGTAGAATTTCCCTCTGTTTTTCAGGCTGAACAACTCGAACCCGCCACCGCAGGATCCGGATCCGGATCCGGGCCCGGGCAGGTGTTGGAGAAAGAAGACGGGACATGAAGTCCAGGTCCAAGTGACTGAATAATTGATGCTCAATCATCCTGACGTCCGCAGCAAACATTTGAATTCCATCTCATCCTCCATGGCTAAAGCAGCCGTCTGGTTCCGGTGCGGTCGGACTGTCGGCACTGACACGTCTCCTGGGAATGTGGCCAGGTGACGCCTCACCTCTCGTTTATTTAAGATCGAAGCTTCGGAATATTCCGTTTGTTGGCTTGTTCCACGTGTAGGTATGAGGGTGAGGAGCATTAGCAGAAGCCTTTTTAAGTTCATCATCTTTGAAAAGATTTCTGATTTTATCACCACTTTCCGACTTCATGGTCTCTTCCTCTGGTATTTTCCACCTCAGGATGCAACAGTCCCTCTGTTCAGGTCTTTCCAGGATTCCCAGCTTGGGTGCCGTCCTGGACTTGAGCAGGACTCAGCTCTCGCTCTTTGTTTCTGAAGCAAGCAGCCCTCCTCCCCGTCTGGGCGCCACGATGAGCAATGTCGGGTGCTTTTATTGTGAAAGGGCCGGTGGAGCGGAGGCTGAAGTGTGCAGATGTGATGGATCTTCTCTGATTCTTGGCAGCTTGGACAAGGTCTGCTCCCTGTTCCTCATCCAGAGTCCCGACCGATGATTAATTCAGCTCCTGCTCATCACCGCTGGCCTCATTCACCGACCGGGCCCGGCGGGGGTTCCCAACAGAACTCTGACAAGCCTCGTTATCCCACAGGAAGGAGTTTAACTCGGTCTGACTGATGTTAAAAGGTGGACCTGCTCTCTCCTTAAACGAGGGATGAACTTCACCGTTTTGTGGCTGCTTTTATCTCCTGGGCCCGTTTCCACCAGCTCCTCCTCAGCCGTTACCGATTCAGGAAGTCTGGAGCTGCTGCCGCCGTCTCTTTGAGGTTCGAGTGCTCAGAAGATGAAGGGATCTTCAGCTCAGATTTATGGTGTTTACGACTGGCTTATATGCACTCAGCGACGCCACGTTGTGAGAAGGATTATTGTTATTGTTGTTATTAGTATTATCTTTAAATGCTATTGTATGTAGACTTTGAGTGTTTGAGGAATGTTGATAGGAAAGGAAGAACATGAGAGTGTCGTAAAAGTGCTGAAGCTGCTTACTATCAAGCTCAGCACTCAGACGTATCCTGTTGGTCAGGATTAGAGAAGTTTGTAAAGATGTCAGAAGACAATGAATTATGAGATCCTGTTTAGACACCCATTCTGTTTGCACCAATAAAAGAGGTGAGCGAGCAGCAGACGGACGGAGTTGACAGAGGAAGCTTGAACTGCTGCTCGGCTCCCCCTTTGCAAAGGACTCCAGTTGTTTGCGTGGTTGCTCTGAGTCTAGTGAACGAACAGCGCGGGTGATCAAAACTTCATCCTCACAACGTTGAGCCAAAGGAATCCTGATGAGATGGAGGTCGTTAACGGACGCATTAAGAGCTCGTTTGGTTTCCTCTCCTCAGTGCTGCATGCGACCTGCAGCCCTGATGGTGGAGGTTCTCCAGGACTTCCTGTCCCGCTCACATCTGACTCTTACTTTGAAAATCAGGATCTTGCGACAACTCGCCCGACCTTGAGACGCTCTGTTTTGCATGCGTTCCGTGGGGCCGACGTCTCCACTCTAATGAGATTCATGTGAAGAACCACTTTGACTTCAGGCTTAAGGAGGAATCAAAAGCTCTTGGCTGTGTAACATGGAATTACAGTGGCTGGAGGAAAGGACGGATTGTTGCCGGGACTGGTTACAGCAGCAGCAGCAGACAGGAAATCAAAGAGGGTTCACGATCAGTAATTCCCTCAGACAAAGCCCGGGATGAGGTGCTAATGCGCGTCCCTTTCACAACCTTATCCCAGGTTTATTCCTCTGAATGTGACACCCAACGCACAGATAAACACCGGCTCCTCCGGCACGCTCCATGTTTCCCAATGAAAACCAGCCGGGATCCAGGCAGGACACTGGAAAACCTCTGCGTCTTCAGCTCGCGTTGGACTAAAAGCCCCTCAAAAGGCCTTTGGAGAGAAGATAAAAGTGAACAGTGACGGATTTCAGAAGCGGTTTGGAGGCTGCAGCGAGTGCCGACCCTCAGGGCGCCCGCAGACATCTGATGTGACCCCTGAGAGCAAGAGCTGCTAAATTTAGCTGTTTCCAGGACCTTTCTGGAGACTTTAGAGAAGTTTAGAACGCTGCTGGAGGCGATAACCCACATCTTTCAGAGCAGAGTGGAGCTGAGGAGATGAAATGCCTGGAGGTGTTGGGAAAACTCGCAAGATTCTCTGACCTCCGACCCTAACCCTAGCGCTGCTGACGGACGCAAACGCTCCCGTGTGATGGGATCCGATGTTCTGGGCTTCGGTGCCGCCGTGCCCACTGATCATTGGTTCACTTTTGGTTCCATCAAAATGCAGCCGGCTGCACAAATGAACAAGGAACAAGAATCCCCCACAGGTCAGGAACCACTGATGGGAGGAGGAACCACATGGTTCAAAGAATCCCCCACAGGTCAGAGACCACTGATGGGAGGAGGAACCACATGGTTCAGAAGAATCCCCCACAGGTCAGGAACCACTGATGGGACGAGGAACCACGCAGGGTGGTGGTAGCGCGTCTGTTGGGGGCTGAGACGTACAGGGTTCCTGGTTCCAGCCCCAGAACAGACCAAACATGGAAGGTGTTCTGGTAGTAGGGGGAGGTGCCAGAACACCTTCAGAGCACTGCCCACGTACCCTTGAGCAAGGTACCGAAGCCACAAACACTCACACAGGGCCGTGCAACGTTTAATGGATCACAACGTCTAACGACTGATGAGATTATCGAACCCCCAAAACGTCGGACAAATCGGACAATTTCTTGGTTGTTTCTGAATCAGAAAAAGTCAGGTCACCACAGGGTCCAGGTCACCGCCAGGGTCCAGGTCACCACAGGGTCCAGGTCACCACCAAGGTCCAGATCACCGCCAGGGTCCAGGTCACCGCCAGGGTCCAGGTCACCGCCAGGGTCCAGACCACCGCCAGGGTCCAGGTCACCGCCAGGGTCCAGGTCCTGCCAGGGTCCAGGTCACCACAGGGTCTAGATCACCACAGGGTCCAGGTCCTGCCAGGGTCCAGGTCACCACAGGGTCTAGATCACCACAGGGTCCAGACCACCGCCAGGGTCCAGGTCTCCGCCAGGGTCCAGGTCCTGCCAGGGTCCAGGTCCAGCGAGGCCTCCAGGCTTTGGTTTGCAGAGAAGATTCGGCCATAAATTACTGCCGTCAGCCGATGGAAACGTGCAGCTGTTGCAGATTAAACACGCATCAATGTAAAATAGATTTTAAATTAAGACAAAACGCAACATTATTCTCCATTTCTCTCACATCTGCGCAGCCCTAAAATATTCAGCAGTCATTTGGCTCCGACGCAAAGTTAAAAAAAGATCTAATGTGAGCTTGAGCGCTGCTGTAATTTCAATTAAATTGTGTGGAAATGATTTCCAGCAGTGTTTGCTCACACGAGCCAGGAGGAATAAAACAACTCATCTTTCCTCCCTCGTTCTCCCGAGGCGCTAAAATAATCCTGACGTGTTCTGTTTCTGGAGTAATTCTTCACCAGATCAATTCCTCCCCGACTGAAAGCAACGATATTTATTCATGTTTGTTCTTTACAGCGATTTCACCATAAACTGGAGCCCGATCACAGCGGGACCTTTAAATGTGTGTGTGAGAGCGACGGCTCATCAGTGTCACCCTCAGGGTGACCCCGCCACCAGGGGGCGCTGCCCCGGTGGTGGCGGGAAGAGTCCGCGTGAACAAGGTTCTGGTCTCAACATCCGGCCTCATCTCAAAGAGTCAAAGTTCCTGCTGGTTCAGGAACCACTTCCAGAGCTTCTCCAGACTGGAGCGCTGCCACGGAAATGTGTGTGTGGGAGTGTGTGTGTGTGTAGGTGTGTGTGGGTGGAAGTGGGTGTGGGTGGGTGTGTGTGGGTGGGAGTGTGTAGGTGTGTGTGGGTGGAAGTGGGTGTGTGTGGGTGTGTGTGAAGGAAGAGGAGAGAAAATTTGACTGAGCAGAATTAAGAAGATGAAGATGTGACCAGAACAGGAAGTGATGAGATCATCAGGACCTTCTGATCAAAGAAAATCCCAATCATGTCACAGCTGGTGGTGGCCGTTTCCATGGGAACGCTGTCAGGGTCCGGTTGAAGGTGTCCTTCCATCAGTTATTAAAACGAACCTGAAGGACAGAAGAACGACAGAGGATGAAGTTTTTGTTGGTTTGAGATCATTACAGGAGAACAAAGAATCCATCCAACAGGCTTTGTTCTCTGCTAATGACTAATTAAAAAGAGTTTTTATCTCTGACGACATTCAAACAGTCTCTGGGGGATTTTCCTGCTGATATCTGTCAAGGTCACGGAGCCAGAACGGAACTCGGCTCCTCCAGAGACTGAAGATGAGAACTGATCCTCATCCTTCTGTTCTACTCTCACTTCTTCACCTTCACCAGCTTCTGTTCTTCACCTTCACCACTTCATCATCCCAAGTTCTTCCACACATGGTCTCCTGAATGAAGAAGCAGCATGGGAGGGTGTGAAGACCTTTCAGAGGAGGTCCTGCAGCATTAGGTTACTGCTTTGAGACATCGTCTGCACAGATAATGATCAGCAGATACAGAGGTCAGAGGTCACATCCATGTGATATATGCAGACTGTTACAGTGTGAGCGTGTGTGAGTGTGTGTGTGTGTGTGTGAGTGTGAGTGTTTTCAGTCACCTTGAGCTGGCAAAAATGGAATAAATAGTCGAAATGGGTTTAAATAGGGCAGACTTGCATTAAAAGAGGAGAAAAAATAAATCTTAATCAGTATTAATCAGTACACACACACACACACACACACACACATGCAGGTATATATACCCATTTGCATCCCTCTCATAAATCCCGGCCCCAGACTGGCAGCAGAGGATAAATCTGTGGAAACCTGCGTCTCTCCCTGCTGATCGGCCTCTTCTGTCCTCTTCAAATTGAATTTTTTGTGAAAAGCATTCCTCAGGAACGCTGCGCTGATGTCCCATGATGCCTCAGGATTTGCTTGCTGTCTGATTCCTTTCATACTCCGCAGCGACCTCCGGAGAATAAAACACATGCAAACGTCTTTGTCGCAGCAAAGGAAATATCACCATCTCCCTGAGGGTCGCCGGAGTGTGTGTGTGTGTGTGAGTGTGTGTGTGAGTGTTAGTGTGTGTGAGTGTGTGTGTGTGTGCGTGTGTGTGAGCGTGTGTGTGTGTGTGTGTGTGAGTGTGTGTGAGCGTGTGTGTGAGTGTGTGTGAGTGTGTGTGTGTGTGAGTGTGAGTGTGAGCGTGAGCGTGTGTGTGAGCGTGTGTGTGTGTGTGTGTGTGTGTGAGTGTGGTGTGTGTGGGTGTGTGTGGGTGTGTGTGGGTGTGTGTGTGTGTGTGTGTGTGTCCTTTGTCCTCTCTCTCCCTGTCTTCAGTCTCTCCACCCTCCACTCGTCCTCTACTCACATCAGAAGAACTGATCACAATGATGCAGAACCACAACAAATGAAATCTTTGGTGATCAGAAACGGCTTCGAAAGCACCGATGTCCAACCAGAGCAGCGTCTATTGACTGGAAACAGGATGGAACACACGCACACACACACACACACACACACACATACACACACACACACATACACACACACACACACACACACACGTGGTGTTAGTCGTACTTTGGGCTCCGGGAATGTTGAACCTTCCATCTTTCCAGGCTGATCCGCTCGCCGTGTCGCGGTGTGTCCCGTCGCCAGGACGACGGCCACCTTTAGGTGCTGATGGGCTCCGTCTTCACCGGCTCCTCCGGTGCTGCTCGGCGGTTGGAATGAGACAACGTGCAGAAATGAGGTGTGACAGCCGTCTGCACCCCCTGCTGTGGTTTCATGGACTGAGACGTGAGCGCCTGAGCGAGTCTGTGCACGGCCGAACGCTCCGCCCGTCTGGGAGCGACCCACTCATTGGATGTGGGAGATGTTACCAGGCTGATGACCTGCACAGGTGCTGCTCTGCACCAGGAACCAGCACCGGGAACAAATCCAGAAGCACTAGAACGGAAAATGGAATCATAAAAGTCCTCTTATGTGGTCGTCCTCAAACGAGCGGCTCGTCATTAAGGCTGATAATAAAGCTCTTTGTTCTGCTCACATGAAATATTGGAACAGCAGTTTATGATCATCTCCTTCAGACGCAGCGGTGAGCATTAATGAGGAGCCCAGGATCACGCTTGATCTACTGGATCAATGGAACATGGATCACTTTCTGCTGAATGGGTCCCCTGAATGGTGCTAGACACACACACACACACACACACACACACACACACACACACACACACACCACACACACACACTCAGGGCTCCTGCAGGTAGAACCTTCTCTGGTGCTCGGGATAAACATCAGAACCTTCCAACTCTTCTCCGTGTGGCCTCCTCTTCCTCAGATTGTTGCAACATTCCGATCCAAACCTTCATAAACCCTTTTTGATCTTCCAGGGAGTCAACGTCCTTCCATGACACCACACGCTGAAGGGCCCCCACGCCTCCTTGTTTTTCCTAAAAATGGGAAGGAGAGACACAAGGAACCCTGAAGTCCTGATATTAAAACTCTGAGGGACGCGTCAAACCTGCCATGTCCTCCTCGTCTCTCCTCCCACCTCATGTATGATCCTCCCCTTCACCTTCGCTGCTCCTCCTCAGTCCGAGGTCCAAGGAGATCTTCTCCCCCTCCGGAGAGGAGGATGTTGGCGTTGATGCTAACCGTGTGCAGGCTGGAGCTGACAGGTGATGCACAGGAGACAGAGGTGGAGGAGCTTCCATCTTCTCCTCATGGTGGCGTGCCACGCCTCCATCCAGCCACACCGCTTCAAGAAGGACAACAGGAAGTAGAACTGGAGTTTGATGGGAAGTGATGTGAATGATAAAGGGATGAGCTGTGCCTCAAACGCTCATTAGCATCCATGCTAATCAATACGAGAAGAGAAGGAGACCTCATGTGGCCACAGCTTTGTTTTATGTGGCCCACAGGGTGGAAGCTCCACCAGGGTCCTGCTGCGTGTGGACAGGAAGTCCGGATAAACGTTTCCTGCTGAGCTGCCCAGCTGCACACGTGCGCTCTCACCTGGAGTTTTCACCACCATCAAACCACATATTTCACCTCGCTTGTAACCTTCAAACGCTCTTTGATTTAGCAGCCAGAATGTCCTCACTTTCCAAACATCTCCTGTGTCAGAGTGAGAAGAGCCGTCACCGTGGGCTCAAGGCCTCAGATCCATCGCTGACTCACTCATTAGCTCTGGAAGAGTTCCTCCAATGATCGCTATCACATGTGAGCGTGCAGAGAGACGCTCCGTCATCCGTCGCACTCTCCAAACCTGTGAGCAGAACTTCTGCAGCAGAACTTCCACCTCACCCCGAGCTTCGTCCTGTAAATACTGCAGGATTCACCTGAAGTCTGGAGGCTTCGTGTCCGAGCCGTTCAGAACAGACGGAGTCAGAACAGACGGAGTCAGAACACGCCGGAGGAGCCGGGCTGACGCCATCAATTCACCATCATCCTCACAGGCAGCTGGAGGCTGGAGGAGCTTCAGTGCTGCACCGTCACACAACCACCTCAGGAGGAAGCTCTGCTGGAGGAGCAGGAATCTGGGAACCTTCCACAGCAGAGCCGGTGTGGTGAGACGTCTAATCAGAGCCTGGGGAGGAGAGAGGCCACCACCATCATCCTCATCGTCATCATCATCATCATCATCATCATCATCATCGTCATCACCATCAATAGAGAGAGAGGCCACCATCATCATCCTCACCATCATCATCATCATCATCATCATCATCATCATCATCATCATCGTCATCACCATCAATAGAGAGAGAGGCCACCACCATCATCCTCATCATCATCATCATCCTCACCATCATCATCATCCTCATCACCATCATCATCACCATCATCATCCTCATCATCCTCATCATCACCATCATCATCATCATCCTCATCATCCTCATCATCCTCATCATCACCATCATCATCCTCATCATCATCATCATCATCATCATCATCATCATCATCCTCATCACATCATCATCATCATCATCATCACCATCATCATCATCATCATCCTCATCATCCTCACCATCATCCTCATCATCCTCATCATCATCATCATCATCATCACCATCACCATCATCATCATCATCCTCATCATCACCATCATCATCCTCATCATCACCATCATCACCATCATCATCATCATCATCCTCATCATCATCACATCATCATCATCACCATCATCATCATCATCCTCATCATCCTCACCATCATCCTCATCATCCTCACCATCATCGTCATCATCATCATCTCCATCTTCTTCATCATCCCCAGCCTCTTCATAGCCTCCGTCCTCTTCATCATCTCATCGGAAGCTGTGAATTGATACTCGTTAATGTTGGCCTTCACACACACACGCACGTGCGCGCACACCTACACACACACACACACACGCACCTACACACACACACACACACACACACAGTAGTGTGGTTGTGACTCCTCATCTTATAAAATCATTCTCATGTTGTTATGTTGAATGTCGCAGCGGCACACCACGACAAATTCCTAGTTTGTGTAATACTGTGTATTACATGTACAATGGCAATAAACCTTCTTCTGATTCTGATTCTGATTCTGATGTACTGGTGTGTGTTGCTGAATGTTCTCATTGAATCACCTGTGTGCTGACTGCTCAATGCTAATGCTAATGCTAATGCTGCGTGCTGTGTAGAGATAAGCTGTCTGCTAGAATAACTGGTGCTGCTGTGTTTATGATCTGGACCCTGTGGTGTCTCACGCCCTTGAGGGTCTGGAACAGGAGAACCCGTTCCAGAACACCAGACACCTGCAGGAGGCACCAGCTCATAGCTGCAGCTCGATTCCTGATTAGAGGTTCAGAACTGGCGGCTTGCTAACGGCGGGAGACGTACATCTGGTTGGAGGAGCGTTGGGGTTCCTGGAGACCCGAGGAGCTGCAGCTGTGACTTCTGTTCCAGTCGCCTGATTGAGGTTTGTGATGTCCCACTAAATAAAATGGCAAGGACAACCTCTGGGCCTGAAGACAAATGTCTTCTGCACACAAGGTCCATTTTGGCTAAGCTAAGGCTAAAATCGCTGCTCGTCCACCAGTGAGGACGTCCCCTGACTGGGTGTCCAGCTGGAGCTGCTGTTCGAGCAGCTGGATTCTGTGGGACATAAAGGTTGAGATGCTCTCAGGCAGGACAGAAGGCTCGTTGTTGTGTTGTTCTCCTGCAGTCAGAACTGAGGGACGAGGTGTCCCACACACCTTCAAGTCACACACTGAATCATCTTCTTGTGTGTGTATGTGCGTGTGTGTGTGTTTGTGTGAGTGTGGGTGTATGTGTGTGTGTGAGTGTGTCTGTATGTGTGTGCGTGTGAGTGTGTGTGTGTGTGTTGTGTGTGTGTGTGTGTGTGTATGTGTGATTGTGTGTCTGTATGAGTGTGTCTGTATATGTGTGTATGAGTGTGTGTGTGTGTGGGTGTGAGACTTTTCCTGGTCCTTATTAAATGGATGTGTGTCCTCTGATGGATGTGTGTGTCCTCAGCTGGTATCTTGGACCATCACTCATGTGCAGCTGAGGTGTCGCCGGCTGAATCCATCACCGGAGCTTCAAAACAAGCGTTAGTGTTCATTTACATACAGTTGTGCGGCATTATTCTTCATGTTCTGCTGCTCCTCACCCCTCCTGCACGCTGTGATTGTGTCACCGCGCTTCCTGTTTCCTGTTTAGAGCGCCGTTGGCGTGGCTCCGCCTCGCTCGCCCTCTTCGTTCTCCTCCTTAGATTGTCCGTGTCTCTACTCTCGCTCAGCGTGTTTGGGCGCCATCGTGCTGATGGGGACTCGGACCACATGCTGCCAGGATCCAGCTGGAAGGCTTGAGCCCAGACGAGCGATCCGGAGTGTGCGTGATCCTCCACGCTGCTCGTTACTGTCGTGGTGGCGGCCACTTTAACCTGGGAGTGCAGCAGAAGCTCCATGTGGGCTCCTGAGGAGCTCAGATTCAGGCTCAGGTTTCACTCCTGAAGCCCGACACCGATTCTCTCATCAGCATGAGGCCTTTTCCTCTTTGCTTGGTTTCCTCCTTCATTCCCAAAAATAATTCATCATCACCATCATCACCACCATCATCATCATCACCACCATCATCATCATCACCATCATCACCACCATCATAATCATCATCACCACCATCATCACCATCACCATCACCACCACCATCATCATCATCAGAACCAGCATCATCATCACCATCATCATCACCACCATCATCACCATCAATCATCAGCACCACCATCACCACCACCACCAGCAGCATCATCACCAGCGCAGCAGCACCACCAGCATCATCACCACCATCAGCACCAGCAGCACCATCAGCAGCACACCACATCAGCAGCAGCCAGCATCAAGCATCAGCGCACCAGCATGCAGCCACCACCAGCAGCACGCACCACCATCACCACCACCAGCAGATCAGAGCACCAGCAGCAGCAGCACATAGCAGCACCAGCAGAGCACCACCACTCGCAGCAGCAGCAGCACCAGCAGCAGCAGCACCAGCACACCACCACCAGCAGCAATAGCAGCATCAGCATCAGCAGTAGCAGCAGCAGCACCACCAGTCATCAGCACCACCAGAGCACCACCAGCACATCACCAGCAGCAGCAGCACCACCAGCACCACCACCACCAGCACATCACCAGACCAACCAGCAGCACCAGCAGCACAGCAGCAGCACCCCACCACCAGCACCACCATCAGCACCACAAGCAGCACCAGCAGCAGCAGCACCAACAGCACCACCACCACCAGCCGCACAGCAAGCACAGCACCAGCAGCACAGCAGCAGCAGCACCACCAGCATCACACCACCACCGCAGAAGCATCAGCAATGGAAGCAGCACCACCATCACCAGCAGCCACCACCACACCCACCAGGCACCAGCAGCATCAGCACCATCACCACCAGCAGCACCATCACCCCAGCAGCCCAACCACCAGCACCACCAGCACCAGCACCACCAGCAGGCACCAACCACCAGCATGCAGCACCACCACCAGCAGCACCACCACCAGCAGCAGCAGCACCGCAACCAGCAGCACCACCACAATCCAGAGCAGCACCAGCCACCACTAAGCAGCGAAGCACCAGCAGCAGCACAACCAGCAGCACCACCAGCAGCAGCATCACCAGCAACCACCAGCATCACCACCACCACCATCAGCACCACAGCAGCAGCACCACCACCAGCAGCATCATCAATCACCACCACATCAGCACCATCATCAGCAGCACCACCACCTCAGCATCACCATGCATCAGCAGCACCACACACCATCATCACACACCACCATCATCACCATCATCATCATCACCACCTCATCATCCACCCCACCATCAGCATCATGCAACCCACCACCCCCAGGTCACCACCATCATCATCACCACCATCATCATCATCATCATCATCATCACCATCATCATCATCACCACCATCATCTCACCCTCTCACATCAGGTCAGGTCACAGCAGGAAACAGTAATAAAAGAAATGAGGTCATTTCCTTCAAGGACCCTCCTGAGAGCTGCTTGTGTGTGAAGGAGGCCGGACAGGCTGGAGCGGCCTCAGTTCCCAGGGAGAAGATGAGCTGCCACCTGTAATCCAACATTAGCTTCCAGGTCGTCTCCTGGCTGAAATCCCATCAGCTCAGCAGCGTTTGTTCTGTTCCGGGAACGAAGCTCAAAACGAGCTGGGAAGGATGATTTATCAGGAGATTCATCTCCTCCAAGCAGCATCCAGGCTGGGAAAAGTCTTTCCTGAGGTTCACCACGGGACCAGCAGCCGTCTGAACTTCGCTCCCCGCTCACGTTCAGACGGCAGCTGTATTTCACGGCGTTTATGGGCGAATATCGAAACGCCATCGGCTGCTTCCAATCATGGTGTTGTGGTTTCAGTCCGCTCCCATTTTTACCACCTCTGTTCTCATGCTCGTTAAACGAGGGTCAGTGACACAGAAGATGCAGGAATTAGGATCTCCAGACCACGATTTACAGGCTCTGGGAATCCCCCATTTGTCTTGACTTCCAGAATTGTTGTGGTCCATCGGGTCTCCAGGGACCATCAATCCACGGCCGTGCCAGAGGAACCGCCCTCAACGTCCCACAGGCTGATTAACACTGAAGCGCTGGGAACAACAGTTGGTGGCCTGATGGGAAACTCATCACAACCCGCCTCTCTTGGTCACCGTAGCAACAGCGAGGCCCCCACCCACGGTGACCATGACCATCACCACCATCATCATCATCACCACCACCATCATCCCACCAGACCAGCCATCACCACCATCATCATCACCATCACCCAGCATCAGCCAGCACCACCACAGCAGCAGCACCACCACCAGCAGCATCAGCAGCAGCACCAGCAGAAGCAGCATCACCAGCACCAGCACCACCACAACCAGCAGACCATCACCACCAGCAGCAGCAGCAGCAGCACAGCAGAATCAGCATCAGATCATCAGCAGCATCAGAGCAGCAGCAGCAGACAGCAGCACCACCAGCATCAGCACCACCATCATCAGCAGCACCATCAGCATCATCACCACCACCAGCAGCCGCACACCACCAGCAGATCATCATCATCACCAGCATAAGCAGCATCACAGCACCACCACCACCATCACCATCACCACCATCAGCATCATGCATATCATCACCATAATCATCATCATCATCATCATCATCACCATCACCATCATCATCATCACCACCATCATCATCACCACCATCATCATCATCATCACCATCATCATCATCATCACCACCATCATCACCACCATCATCACCATCATCATCATCTCTACAGCTCCTCACTTCCTGTTTGCTTTCCTGGTTCCACCTGTCGGTGAACAGCTGCATTCCCGAAGGCTCCTGACAGGAATAATAATATAAGAGGAATAATAAAGCGATTCCTTGCTTGGCAGCAGTGGCGGCGTTTGTCCCGTTTACCGAAGCTCTGATGGTTCCACTGCCTGACAGCAGAACCATCTGGGAATAAATGGATGCTCCGTCTGCATCCTTCCCTCCTCAGGAAAACCTTCTGAAGCCTCCTTCTCCAACTCCAAACGTCTGGATGCTGGAAGTTTCCTCCTGTCTTTCGTTGTGCAGCGTCGACCTTCACACACGTGTTTTTGAGAAACGCTCCGTCTCCATGTTTCACCTGCTGATGCACTTCCTGCCATTAATTCCACTCTTCCATGTTTGTTCTAATGAAAAGTAGAAATTTACTAATTACATTTTCCAGCAGTCAGAAATTTAACCTGCATGTTGCTGAAAAAGCCATTTATAATTTGGCAGCTGGAGCCGGAGTTCAGCACTTCGGCGTGATTTAATCAGACTAAAAACAAAACTCCATTTCAGATTTAAAACCTTTGTTTCATATAGAAATAAACGCATTTTCTCTCAGACTAAATGAAAAAAAGAGTCGGCGCGACCTTCCAAGTCAACCTGCTTGTAGCAGCATGCTAACGCTAGCCGAGCCATTTCAGGGGGGATTTGACGTGATGGCTCCCAGCTGCTGCCGTCTCCTACTGCTCAAACCACATTTGAAGCACTTTTATGGACAAACACCTGAAGTATCGAATGGAAAACCCAGTTTTATACGAAGCGCGCCTGCGGGATCAGAAGAAAACGGCTCCAGATGCCACAAACCTCAGCTGTGACCTCATCAGCACAAAATTCTGCCTGTTTGTTTTAAATGTGATGAAGGAAAATCTCAAATTTCTCAGCAAAAATTCCCTGTTTGTCGGGACACCGGGAAGCTGCTCTGGGTCCCGTTTCCTCAGTCCTATGCCACCCCCCACCCCCCCGACGGCCGCTTCCCTCATCTCCTAATGGGCACTTTCTTCGGCGACACGCTCGTCCCTCACAGCAACAGGCTCAGGAGCCCCACATCAGTCTGGGCCTCGTTCCTCGGGGCCATTTTGGGGCTGATCCAATTTGCAAACACGGCGCTGCGTTGGATGAGGCAGCGAACGCCGGCGTGGCGAGCGACATCAATCGTGTCCAGCGTCTCAGTCCATTCAGACACAAAATGACATTTAGTGGCGGGTCTATTCCCAGCAGGCCCATTCCTCGCTCCTCCTCCGCTCTCAGGCCCGTGTGTGTCTCAGCCCATCATCATATTTCATCCAGTCCTCTGCCAGCGTGTCCCGTCTCCCCCAGATTGCCTCTCGTGGATGGATGAGCGTCGCCGGCGTGTTTACGCTGCGGCTCAAACTCTTTCCTTCGCGGTGGATCTGTGACCGAAGCTCTAAAAAACCCAAACGTTCCACCGAAGCCACCTGAGATGTGCTGACATCTGGGTTAAAGCCTCCAAAATAACACCGCACCTATTTTAACGGCGTCCTGGTCTGGTGAGGTCATGTGAGCAGCGGTCCGAAAGGCCGGAACGTTCGGTCTGTCGCCCCGCCGCCGCACGGCTCCATGGCAACGCCGGAGCAGCAGGCGCCCAAAATGTTAGTTGCTATGGAAATGAACAGCTCACTTAGTTCAGTTCTTAGAACAGCTCACTTATCTGACAGTCATGAAGTTGAGAGTGGCAACACTTGGTGTGTGTGTGCGTGTGAGTGTTTGTGTGCGTGTGCGTGTGTGTGTGTGAGTGTGTGTGTGTGTGTGTGTGTGAGTGTGTGAGTGTGTGTGCGTAATTCTTCCCGCTCCTGTGATGATGAAGAGTGGGAGGAGCTACAGGTGAAGCCACCATGCTAACGAGCTGAGGAGGTGGAGGTGTGAGGCAGCACCTCCTTCACTCGTTTACCTGATGCTTGTTCACAGGTTCATCCTCCTCTGTTCCATTTATCTCATCTACATTTTGGACCTTCTGTTACTCATCTGCTTTGACTTTAGGTCAAAAGGTCACAGAAGCAGGTGCCTGGTGTCTGGTGCCCCCCCCACCCGGAGCTCCTGGAGCCGACTGAAGAGGAACCTTCAGGTTGAGCTTCACCAAAGCTGAAGGAGACGTTCTGAGCCTTGGATCGTTAGCAGGCTCCATCACACGCTCTCTGAGCAGGACCATTAGAGGAGCTATTAAACTGGCAAATGGAAGCCATTATGGTGGGACTCAACCACAACATGAGGCCTAACGAGCTGCACCCCAGCCAGGGTTTGGACCCAGCAGCATCCAGAACCAGAACCAGCACCAGCACGATCACACACACTGTGACCTTCTGCCGACTCCCCTTTTATTCTGACAGCCGGGATTACAGAGGAGGCTCCGTCTGACACACACACACACACACAACACACACACACACACACGCACACACACACACACCACACACACACACACACACGCACACACACACACACACCACACACACACACACCACACACACACACACCAGATGTGTGCAATCACAAACATGCCTGCTGAGTTTCTGAGTGGGGGCTTATAGTGCGTGTTCGGCGCTGAAGGTCGCGGTTAGGCTCCGCCCCCAGCTACATCTCTATTATCCTGCAAATATGGTGAAACATCTGCACACAGTGTAAATCTGAGGCGCATTAAAGCCGCAGGATTTATGACGTCCAAATGCTCCAGCAGGTCCGAACACGCGGACGGATTTCTGTCCACGCCGGAGCAGCGGGACACGACCCAACAGGAAGTGCTGTGGACAGAACCAGAGAGCAACAGCGGCTTGACTGGGAACACGTTTTTGGACCTTCGGACAGTGAGATCAGCCAGAAACATCAGCAAGTAAAACGCTGATCAAGAAAATAAAACGGGATCAAACAAGAAAATAAACGGGTCTGACGGGACCCACCCAGGAAATACTGATGAACCAGCTGGTGTGTGTGTGTGTGTGAGTGTGTGCGTGTGTGGTGTGTGTGTGTGTGTGTGTGTGTGGTGTGTGTGTGTGTGTGTTGTGTGTGTGTGCGTGTGTGTGTGTGTTGTGTGTGTGTGT
>NC_079539.1:6776438-6801438 GCF_003711565.1 Takifugu flavidus | reverse complement strand
GAAGATAAATGATGATAGACCACGGCTGTGACTCACCAAAGGGAGATCTGGGAATATCAGAGCTTCCTCAACATCTGCAGCCAGTTTATTGCAGTTCCAGCGAAAGGAATGCTCATGACGAGCGTGTGTGGAATCAAGAACGGCTAAAAGAGCATCCATCATCACAGACCGCTGAAGGGAAGATGGAGGACATCCGTCAGGATCTCTCCGCCACTGGGAACGCTTTGGTGTTTATCCGAGAGGAAGGAACGCCGGAGGAGCAGAGAGGCTCCCCAACAGTCCTGGCTGCCCATCACATCAACTCAGTCTGATCTCTAAGCAGGTTCCTCTCTCTTCCTTCATCAGGAACCTGGAGAAGCAGCTCGCCCGTGATGTGAGGAGCGTTTGACCTTTGAACTCAACGACAGGGATGCTGGACTCAGGGGAGCCACTGCCAGGATGTGACTCTCTCCCTCCTCACTGTGCTGAGGCCACAACTTCTCCAGAGAAGGTCAATGAGTCGGCCCCAAGGTCGAATGGATGCTTCCCCCTGGCGGTGCTACTGTGAGCAGCCGATCGTTCGTGATGGTGTGAAGGAGGTCATGTGACATTACTGAGAGCCCAACCTGAGGTCAGGTGACCAGATCAGGTGACCTGGTCAGGTGACCTCCGGCATGACCTCAGGCCCACCATCAGCTCACCATCAGCCCACCATCAGCCCTCCAACAGCTCGCCATCAGCCCACCATCACCCACCATCAGCCCGCCATCAGCTCGCCATCAGCCCGCCATCAGCCACCATCAGCCCGCCATCAGCCCACCATCAGCCCACCATCAGCTCGCCATCAGCCCACCATCAGCCCACCATCAGCCCGCCATCAGCTCGCCATCAGCCCTCCAACAGCTCGCCATCAGCCCGCCATCAGCCCACCATCAGCTCGCCATCAGCCCACCATCAGCCCACCATCAGCCCACCATCAGCTCGCCATCAGCTCGCCATCAGCTCGCCATCAGCTCGCCATCGGCCCGCCCCAGGATCAGAGGACGTGTTTCAGACTGCAGCCAAGTCCAGAGTGAGCTGGACATGTGAGGACACACATTGGTGGAGGACGGAGGACTAGCGAGCGTCTTACTGAGGACACGCCTCTTTTTGCCTGGCTAAGCTAACGCTCTGCTCCTGGACCTGTTTAGCACCAGGTCACTGGTGTGATGTCTCACAACTGTCCTGTTCCATTAAAGCCGAGACAAAACAAGCGTCCCCACAGCTCAGACCTGCACAGCTAATTTAATGTTGTGTCCACAACAGCTGGAGGTTCCATCATCTGCTGTCCTGGTCAGAGCTTCATGAACCCAGTCCTCATCACAGGACTCACTTTTGTCCAGGCCTAAGCTGCTGTGACAGGATGGCTGGAAGCCATTCCTCTCATGTACCATTATAAATTAAATCTGAAAGGTCGTCACTGAGGACCTGAGAGGAACATAGAGGAACCGTGACGGCCTCTTCTGTTCCCCCAGGATGGTGGAAGAGCCAGAGGAACAGTTAGCATGGACCAGTTCACCCACCCCCAGAGGACAAACCTGGCTGATGCAACGCTAGGAGCTCTTCTGAAGGCTCGCCCACATCCTGGAAGCATGAGGAGGGGCTCAGCCCAGCGTCCAGGCCGAACAAGCCCCGCCCACCGCCGGCGTGTTAGGAGCGTGTTATAACAGCGTGTTATAACACGTCTGTAGACAACAGAAGACAAGAGTTGCACTCAGGTGTCCTCACATGCACCCAGATACCAGTCAGCAGATTCTCGTGTGATTGCCGTAACCATGGCGACACGAGTCGTTTGTGTGATTGGCTGATTGGAGGGAAATGATCTGGGGAATGTGAAGCTTTTCACCACAGTTGTGGCGCGTGAGCAGCCTCATGGGCGCCGCTCAGCCTCCTCTTAAAGGTCGCCGTGGCGCTGAAGCATGGACGTTCCGGCTGTTGGCACTTCCTGTCTGGAATCCCGTTAGCGCTGACAGAAGCGGGCAGCTGATAACGATGAGGCGGCGAGACGCAGGTGATCAAGATTAACCAGGAGGAGCTTTCATAAAAGTGAGGAGGACACCGTTAATACCGGACCCCTCAGAGATGCAAAATGCCACCACACAAACACACGCGCACGTGAGTCGGTGCAGTTGACAACGGCGGAGCGAGGCCGCCGGCGTGCTGCTGACATCACCAGCCGACGCTGGAAGGACGACAGCTAATTAAGAGGCAGCGCGCTGATCGTCGCAGCAGATTAGCAGCTTTCTGGAGAGCTGAAAGGACACAGATATGCCTGTCAGGACCGATCCTTGTGAGTAATAAGGTGTGTGTGTGTGTGTGTGTGTGTGTGTTGTGTGTGTGTGTGTGGTGTGTGTGTGTGTGTGTGTGTGTGTGTGGTGTGTGTGTGGTGTGTGTGTGTGTGTGGTGTGTGTGTGTGTGTGTGTGTGTGTGTGTGTGTGTGTGTGTGTGTGTGTGGGGGGGGGCCTCCTGCCGCAGGTATTTTTCTTTATTTTCAGACTCACTTTATTTGTGTCAACGCTGCTGCAAAGTTCCCGATTCTCCAGGAAGCTTCAGAGTTCCGAACAGGTCCGATCGCTGACGAGTGATTAAAACCGGATAAAACCTGCTCACGGATGAGAGACCTGAGGGGGCGGGGCTACCAGCGGCCCCGAGAGATGACCTTTGAACCAGGACTGCAGTGGTCCAAAGTGAGGAGGTGGAGCAGGTTTGGACATCGGTGTGGACACAGACATAACGGAATAAAGAGCGAGCCTCTGTGTGTGTGTGTGTGTGTGTGTGTGTGTGTGTGTGTGTGTGTGTGTGTGTGTGTGTGTGTGTGAAGGTGAGAAAACAGGACAAACATTTCCTGGTCTTTACTGTCCAACGACTGGAGGTAATAAACAGCCTCTGGCTGGAGTCTGTGTGTGTGTGAGGTGTCAACATCTGGCATCCAGGACAGGACAAAGCATGTAAAACAACACACACACACACACACACCACACACACACACACACACACACACACACACACCCAGATCTGTGTAATGGAGCGTCATAACATCAGCGGTCTTTGTTTTGTGTTTAAATCTGCATATGTTACCATGGTGATGTTCTCTGACAGGAGGTCAGTCACCGTCCTCCTCCTCGTCCTCCTCCTCCTTGTCCTCCTCCTCATCCTCCTCCTCCTCCTTCTCCTCCTCATCCTCCTCGTCCTCCTTCTCCTCCTCGTCCTCATCCTTGTCCTCCTCCTCGTCCTCCTCCTGCTCCTCATCCTCCTCCTCCTCCTCCTCTGCGGGTATGAGGAACATCAGAGGGGACAAAGACTGTCTGATGTCTGTGGATACGAGAACATTTAAAGATCTCTATCAGGAATTTCGAACTTTAGCGTGTTAGCGTGCGCTAACAACACCCTGATACCATCAAACTGGAGCATTGTCTCTTCTTTTATGATGTTCAAATTATTGCACACATAGACGTTACCATGGCGACCGCAGGGCACTGAAGATGTTGGCGATGCTGCGGGTTGATGAGGGGGAACGTACCGGCTTCATTCAGGTCTGAGGCTCTTTTCTCCTCCACCAAACCTAAAATGACTCTGATCACATCGCTGAGCTCATCAGGCAGGAATGTCACATGTTCCCGTGAGATGAGCTGCACGATTACGGCCGATTCTCTCAGCACTGCTCCCTCTGAGGGCTGCACGCCGGCTCCTGACATAATCGCCCAACGCTCCCGTCCCTTCGGCTTCTGCTCACATCAACCAGCTCATTGCTCCTCAAAGTTCAGGGACGGTTGGTGGAGAACAGCCCGAGGTGGACGCGAGCTGAACACACGACCTGTGGCGAGTTCCACCGCTCCGACCAGCTGGAAACTGAGCGTGACGTTAGTGTTTAACCCAAACCAAACGGGGAAGGGGGGGGTCCAGAGAGGCAGATGATTGAATCTGATCCTCTCTGAAGCCTCTGAGAAGCTCCGTGTCATCGCTCCTGATGGAAATTGTCTCCTCGCTGTCGGGGGATGGAGCTGAAAATAAAATCAGTGCCAGCGGCTGAAACGCTCTCGGTGCTTAAATCAAAGCGACACGGAGGAGGAGCCGCGTCGGCGTTAGCTAACGCCGGAGCGCCGCGTCGGCGTTAGCTAACGTTTGATGAGAGAAGATACGACAACTGAGTCATGAGCGTCCAGAACTGTGAAGTGGTCACGGGACCGGAGGACACGGTCAGGGATAACAACATGGAACCCTCGAGGTGAGTCAGGTTCTCACACCTGTCCGAGGACCACCGAGGTGTCACAACCCTCTGGTAATAACACTGGTAATAACACTGGTAATAACAGCCCCTGAACACAGAGGTGACCTGACCTCCAGGAGGACAGACTGGAACAAACCGGAGGTGGGTACTGGACCAGAGCATCTTCAGGGGGTTCTGCAGTGCTCACGGGTCAACAGGAGACTCTTCCACATCTTCACATCACCGTTGGTCCTGAAGACTCAACGGAGGGAGCGTTTGCAGCGGGAAGACGGTCCAGGCTCCGCGGCGTTCCCAAATCCTCGTCCGCCCATCAGCTGCCCCTGAAAACGCCCAAAAGTGGAGGAAAGTGACACGGCCACAAACTCTTCCCCCAACACGGCACCAGGACGGGGGGACGGAGGGATGGAGGGACGGAGAGACGGGGGGACAGAGAGACGGAGGGACGAACGGAGAGACGGAGGGATGGAGGGATGGAGGGACGGACAGAGGGACGGAGGGACGGAGAGACGGAGGGACGGAGGGACGGAGAGACGGGGGGACGGAGGGACGGACAGAGGGACGGAGGGACGGAGAGACGGAGGGACGGAGGGACGGAGAGACGGAGGGACGGAGGGATGGACGGAGAGACGGAGGGATGGAGAGACGGACAGAGAGACGGAGGGACGGAGAGAGAGACGGAGGGACGGAGGGACGGAGGGACGGAGGGATGGACGGAGAGACGGAGGGATGGAGAGACGGACAGAGGGACGGAGGGATAGAGGGATGGAGAGATGGAGGGACGGAGGGACGGAGGGACGGAGAGACGGGGGGACGGACGGAGAGACGGAGAGACGGAGGGACGGAGAGACGGAGGGACGGAGGGATGGACGGAGGAGAGACGGAGGGATGGAGAGACGGACAGAGGGACGGAGGGATAGAGGGATGGAGAGATGGAGGGACGGAGGGACGGAGGGACGAGAGGGGAGACGGACGGACGGAGCGGAGAGACGGAGGGATGGAGGGATGGAGAGATGGAGGGACGGAGAGACGGAGGGACAGAGAGACGGAGGGACAGAGGGACGGAGAGACGGAGGGATGGAGAGACGGAGGGACGGAGGGATGGACGGAGAGACGGAGGGATGGAGAGACGGACAGAGGGACGGAGGGATAGAGGGATGGAGAGATGGAGGGACGGAGGGACGGAGGGACGGAGAGACGGGGGGACGGACGGAGAGACGGAGGGATGGAGGGATGGAGAGATGGAGGGACGGAGAGACGGAGGGACGGAGAGAGGAGGGACGGAGGACAGAGGGACAGAGGGACGGGGGACGGAGGGACAGATGGTTCCAGACTAAAGCAGGGAAGCTCCAGCACGGAGCGGCACAGATGGCGGCTCGGTGGTTCCGCTTTTATCCACAGGACCGTCCAATTAGGCAGAGAACGCAGTCAGGATCAGGACAAACATTTGTGGAAAGCGGTGGGATCGTCTGTCCCGCGCCCCCTGCAGGCGGCCTCAGACCCCTGCGCCCCCTGCGCCCCCTGCGCCCCCTGCTGGCTGGTTGCAGTACGGCCTCATCGACCCCCCCCAGGACTGTAAAACTCGCTCTTCTGTGTCACCACGTCTCAGAAACTGGAACTTTCTCTTTATTTCTTCTGAAAAATGTATCAATCTTCACTTTAACGAGCTTCCAGAGCTTCAGCCACATTTGTCCACATTTGTTCACTGTTGGACGAGAAAGCTCTTTTCCTCCTCCTCGTATTCTCTCCATCCTCCTCTCACGTCCTGGCCCTCCCAGGCCCCTCCGCCCCCCCAGGACCAACAAGCTTCTGCTGATTTCCCTCCCTTCAGCTTCAGAGCGACTGAATGTGGCTCAATCAAACGTCATCAGGCTGATTCACCCTCAGAAACCTTCAGCTGGACAGAAACCAGGAGGGAAACCAGCAGCTTCTCTGATCCATGTGGACTCATTTATGCTCTTCCTCCATCACCCCCCCCCCCCCCTCACTGTGATCTGTTGCTCCTCAGGGTGACGTTGGGACAGATTGATGATGTTCTAACTTGACTCTGGTCAAGTTTCTTCAGTTTCTGCTCCTTCCTCCACCTCCTCCCACTCCTCCTCTCCCTCGCTGGAGCTGTGGCAGATAAATGTTCTTTCCATCCTCCAGAATAACCTCCAAAGACTCGTCCTTCCCTCAACACCCCTGAAGAAAGAAGCTCTCAGTTTTTCTCGGTTTGCTGCCAAGAAACAGAACTGGAGTGCAGAAAGTGGCGCGTCGGTCCAGAAGTTTGGACGTGAACTTCTGTGAAGGTGCGATGCTTCACCTTTACCCAGTGAGAGGAGGTGCTAACTTTCTTCTATTATTTCCTTCCCTTCCAGACGGAGGGAGCTCCAGATGGAGGTTGTGTGCGTGAAGGTGGCAGCCAGGAGTGGACCTCCCTCTGAAGCCTGAACCAGGCTCGGTTCTCCTGCTCCTGCAGCTCTCGCGGTGACTCCAGGCTGAACTTACCTGAGTTTCCTGAGGAGAGGAACCTTCTTCTCTCCTCCGACAGCACGACAGTGACCTTATTGAAAGGAAATGTTTCCAAACCTGGGCAAAACAATTAAATTACCCACAATTCCACAGCATTTAAATGAAAAGTTCAGGCAAACATGCAAAGGTCAGCAGTGAGGCTGCGCAGGCAGAATACTGAGCGCTCCTGTCGGCCGTGTTGCCGATAACGTCCTCCCGTAAATACGCCGCTCACCTGTGGATGATATGAATGCTAACGACCGCCAGCGGCTACAGCCGCTCGTTAATATGAACTCATTAATATGCTTCTGATGACCTCCTACGTGGAGGCGAGCGAACGCTGAGGCAGCTGCCGGGACCTTCCCAACACCAGCTCCATGTGCGCTCGTCTTCATCTTGCTCCTCTTGTTCTTGTCTTTTTGACCCCTTTGGGACTCCGAGACGAGTCGAAACATCTGGATTTGTTTGCCGGATGTTTTCGTGTGGCTGCGTTCTCACATAAATTCTGCTTGTGCTTCATCAGAATTAGCAACATAAGAGTTGTTTTTGGAACTTGGCAGGCGGAGCTGCAGCCTGATGTCCACAGGGACAGCGTGTGTTGCCCCCCCCCCCGGCTGATGGGCTCAGACAGCTGCAGCAGAGCAGGCCGACCCCTGTGGAGGAGGCCAGGGACGGCTCCTCTTAAAGAGCGTCGTCCTGATGCTTCACAGCTCCAGAGACAGCTTATCCACTTATCCCAGCTTTTAACAGCACTCGGCTTGTTTCAGATCGAAACGATGGCTGCAGCCTTGACTGGCGGCAACGCGTCCGGAGCGGCGTCACGTGACACGTGGCTTCACCAACATCCTGCAGCCGCCCAGGACCCGGCCCCTGCTGTACCCAGCTCCGCCTGCAGGGGGCAGCCTGACAGCCCGGACGGATTCTGGAGGTTTTATCTTTGGTGGGGGTGAATTTCTTCAGGTTCACCCGCACACGCTCCTGTTGAGTCCAGAGCTGCTGTGTCCCTTTAGGCCTGGGCCTGAGGTGCGGAGCAGGAGGAGTCCCGCAGCACCGATGCAGCAGCGATATCGAGGCGGCGCGTCGCTCTTGGCTGAGCTGTATCGTTGGGTATCCAGTCATGAAATGGCCTCGTCAGTACAGCTGCTCAGCCCGTCTGCTCCGCTGAGCCTGGGACGCACGCTCGCACGCACACGCCCACGTGCACGCGTGCAGACGCAGACTGTTGTCAACAGTGCATGAATTATGCATGCGTTATTGCTGCCAATGTTCCCGCGCGTTAATGCAGCGTGTTCGCGTCCCTCTGCTGCTTCTCTGTGTTCGATGTTTCGCTGAAATCTGGGTCACGTTTAGAGCTGAGCAGGGGTCCCTTCTCCGGGGGTCCCCTCACACCCCCCACAGCTCCTGTAAATGGGAAAAGGCTGTTGGCTCCTCCCACACGGTCCCACCGCCGCGATTTTCTCTCTCTCGCCGTTTTGTTTCGTCCACATCGATCGATGCTGCATCGAGGTTCTGCAGCCTCCTCCGCTAATCTGAGCCTGTCAGACCGATGATAGCTCCATTCAAGCCCGGCAGCCCCGGGTGTGTGTGCGCGCGTGTGTGTGTGTGTGTGTGTGTGTGTGTGTGTGTGTGTGGTGTGTGTGTGTGTGTGTGTGTGTGTGTGTGTGTGTGTGCACGGCCCTCTTCTGTGCTTATAAAGTTACTGATGATGACTGATTATAGATCTGATTCAAAAAAGAGCAGGTTTGAAGCTTCTGGGTGGAGGTCTGGGACCTCATCAGAACCCACCATCAGCCCTCAGTGCTGCTCCGCTCCTAAACTCTGGACCCCTCTCCCACCATCAGCTGTCAGTGCTGCTCTGCTCCTAAACTCTGGACCCCTCTCCCACCATCAGCTGTCAGTGCTGCTCCGCTCCTAAACTCTGGACCCCTCTCCCACCATCGTCCCTCAGTGCTGCTCCGCTCCTAAACTCTGGACCCCTCTCCCACCATCGTCCCTCAGTGCTGCTCTGCTCCTAAACTCTGGACCCCTCTCCCACCATCGTCCCTCAGTGCTGCTCTGCTCCTAAACTCTGGACCCCTCTCCCACCATCGTCCCTCAGTGCTGCTCTGCTCCTAAACTCTGGACCCCTCTCCCACCATCGTCCCTCAGTGCTGCTCCGCTCCTAAACTCTGGACCCCTCTCCCACCATCGTCCCTCAGTGCTGCTCCGCTCCTAAACTCTGGACCCCTCTCCCACCATCGTCCCTCAGTGCTGCTCCGCTCCTAAACTCTGGACCACTGTCCCACCATCGTCCCTCAGTGCTGCTCCGCTCCTAAACTCTGGACCACTCTCCCACCATCGTCCCTCAGTGCTGCTCTGCTCCTTTGATGCTCTGCTATTTTTACCTTGTTCCAAGTGCTCAGAAGTAAGTTGAATATATGAATAATTGAAACAGTCTGATTGTTGTTGTCGTCATCTGAGGTCGATGGAATCTTCCCTCTTTCTGCTAAAGAGACCCCAGAATGAGGGTGTGAGGAGTCACAGCTCCATGAGTCCGGGCCGCGGAGCGGAGCGGCGCCCTTTTAACCAAATATCAAAGGTTCGACCCTCCTCAGTGACGGACGGCAGCGGCTGAGACAGAACAGACGGAGCAACGGTCCTGCTCCGCATTCACAGATTTCTTCATATTCATGTGAGTTTCATTCCTCCCAGATGTGTTCGGAGAAGCTGAAGAGGAGAAAGTCCCAAACAAACAGCACATCAAAGCTGACTGATCTCTGATTATTGATCTCTGATGATTGATCTCTGATGATCGATCTCTGATGATTGATCTATGATTATTGATCTCCACTATCTCCTGTTAACAATCCACCTCCTCAAACATCATAATCACATTTTCGTCTTCTGAGCCTCCAAAGCTGATGAAGCTGGAGGAAGACCAGAGTCCTGGACCATTGAGGCTCAGAGACTCGTTTTAAAGGTTAGAAAACCTTTAAAACTGTGTGTGTGTGTGTGTGTGTGTGTGTGTGTGTGTATGTGTGTGTGTGTGTTGTGTGTGTGTGTGTGTGTGTGTGCGTGCGTGTGTGCGTGTGTGTGTGCGTGTGTGTGTGCGTGTGTGTAAACTCCATTACCATGATGTGCAGCCTCAGATCTGCATAGTGGAGCAGATGAAAGCATCTGTGTTTGACAGTAGCATCGACTCTCTGCCTTTATTACCGCTGGAAACACACACACACACACACACACACAACACACGCACGCACACACACACACCACACACGCACGCACGCAGGCACACACACACACACCACACACACACACACACACACACACAGTTTCTGGGTGGCTGGACCTTCAGACCAGGGCTACAGTTGGTGCACGCAGGCTGTGAGTGATGCGACACATTTGCATATTTATTATTTGTGGATTCGGTCTCGTCTTTAAGCTGCTCACGCACGCGTTGAGTCTGAGCACACGCAGCCCAACAGACGTGCGCTTCACGTCCATGATGCAAAACGCAACATCAAAGGGAAAGTAGGCCACATTTGTGCTTGTTTAGCAGCGTAGCATGAAGGGTGGCGTTGGTGGCCTGATAGGCGTCACACTTAAAGGGAGCGTGAGTGGCGGCGGCGGTGGCGGCGGCGGCCGCCTGACTCACGTAGCTTAAACATCAAAGCAACTGTGTAGCTGTGGATCCTCGCCACTCTGATGGCTGCTGATTCCTGAAAACAGGAAGGGGGGCGGGGAGCAGCAGACGTGAGCAGAGCTGTTCGCCTTCCTGAGCATTCAGCATCACATCGGAACGCTCCACAACAACAAGGGTGTCTTCATCACCGGTTGGGAAGTCCTGCGGTCACCAAACCAGCACCAGGAGGCTGCGATCAGGGTCAGAGGTCAGAGGTCAGAGGTCAGAGGTGAAACCTCCTCAAGAATAATCCGCGGCAGTCGGGCCTGAAAGGGCTGCGTCAGGCTCTTCCTCATCCTCATCCTCATGGCCTGCTCTGGCTCACGTCCTCCTCAGCGCTCCCTCGCCCCCCGGCTCTCGCCATCGGCTCGCCGCCATTTGCCCTCCACGCCGCCATCATTCTTATCGCAGCTTCAGCTGTTTGAGATCAAACTTTCACAGCTGCAGCGTCTGTGAGCACCGACGCTGACGGCTGGAGGCCATCTCCGCTCTCTCCACACATGCAGCACACCCACAACCAGTCTGCCCTGGTTGCCATGGTTACCCGATCCCGGAGTGGGTGTGGCGCTCAGGCTCCCCCACCTGCCGCAGGATGGTTGATCACGTCCTTCACACCTGGAGTCCACTCAGCAGATTCACAGCGTCTGTTGCCATCAACACCTCCGGAGTCTGACTGCAACAGGAGGAACCGTTGAGCAGAGCGCCTCCTGCTGATGGACAGATGGCTGAAGGAGGAGGGGAAGAGGAGAGCCAGCAGGAGAGGAGAAGAGGCAGGATGAACCTGAGGGGGTCAGAGGGGTCAGAGGGGTCAGAGGTCGGCGGCTCCAGCGGCTCGATGGACCCTTGAGCTCCACGTCTTTACCTGCTCCTCAACCCTCACCGAGAAGGAGGAGAGGGGACGAGGAGCAGCCGTCGTTAGGAGGCGGTTCGTCAACGTTTGGAGGTATCAGCCCCCCGTCGTGGAGGAGAGGAAACTTCTCGCCGTGACAACGCAGCTTCTGGCTTCATCACACTGTGTTCTGAGCTTGAGAAGCTCCATCTGTTAGAACGTTCAGCCGACGCTCACTTGGCTTCAGCGGAGGATCTATCACCGTTTTCTACCTGGAAAGAGCGGGGGGGGGGGGGGGGGGGGGCTTTTACCCCTTCTCATTCGCTCCTGAACTTGGCAGGAGATCGATTTTCTTCCTGAGGCGAAGTGTTCAGATGACTGATGCTAAGAGCAGCGGAGAGCACGACACTGCCATCACTTCTGGCTCCAAAGCATCGCTGACAGGTTGGGAAGAACTGCAGCTTCAGAAGTGATGAGGCAGCAGGAAGGAGGGCAGGAAGAGGTAGGGGGGCAGGAAGAGGAAGGAGGGCAGGAGGAAGAGGAAGGAGGGCAGAAACAGGAAGGAGGGCAGGAAGAGGAAGGGGGGCAGGAAGAGGAAGGAGGGCAGGAAGAGGAAGGAGGGCAGGAAGAGAAAGGAGGGCAGGAAGAGGAGGATGGTAGAAACAGAAGAGGAAGGAGGGCAGGAAGAGGTAGGAGGGCAGGAGAGGAAGGAGGGCAGGAAGAGGAAGGAGGGCAGGAAGAGGAAGGATGGTAGAAACAGGAAGAGGAAGGAGGGCAGGAAGAGGTAGGGGGGCAGGAAGAGGAAGAGGAAGGAGGGCAGGAAGAAGAAGGAGGGTAGAAACAGGAAGGAGGGGAGGAAGAGGAAGAGGAGGAGGGCAGGAAGAGGAAGGGGGCAGGAAGAGGAAGAGGAAGGAGGGCAGGAAGAGGAGGATGGTAGAAACAGAAGGAGGGCAGGAAGAGGAAGAGGAAGGAGGGCAGGAAGAGGAAGGGGGCAGGAAGAGGAAGAGGAAGGAGGGCAGGAAGAGGAAGGATGGTAGAAACAGGAAGGAGGGCAGGAAGAGGAAGGGGGCAGGAAGAGGAAGGAGGGCAGTAAGAGGAAGAGGAAGGAGGCAGGAAGAGGAAGAGGAAGGAGGGCAGGAAGAGGAAGGAGGGCAGGAAGAGAAGGATGGTAGAAACAGGAAGAGGGCAGGAAGAGGAAGTGAGGGGTGCAACACCTGAGAGGTGCAACACCTGAGGGGGTGCTCAGAGGTCCGTAACCTCTGATTCAACATAATTCCTCTTTTATTCCTCAGCTGAGCCTGGAAGCGGAGCCAGATTCCGGGTTAAGTCCCACTAATCTGCTGCGACGGCCGGCGGCTGGTTTTGACTGGCGACGCCTCACCAGGAATCGATTTGCTGCCTTGTTTCCTGTCCTGTTAGCTTTGATGTTGATGTGAGGAGAAGAGACTCTGCAGCCAAAGCAAGTTAAAGCAAATAAAGTCAGGATGGAGTTGGGAATTGATCTGCTAACCCGCCGCAGCCTGCAAATGAAGTGAGATACATATTTCCTTCCGTCTATCTTCTGCCAGTTGAGCCCTGTTAACCTGCGTTCATGCTTGAAGGGACGGTCCGGCGTTCCCAGAGCTGCCGTGGTCTCATGGAAGCCCAGAGAGGAGCGGAGCTTTTTGTGTGAGCGGTGGAACCGTTGGGACTAAAACAGAAGATTGAACTCTGAACTCCTAATGAAGCCAGGAACGCTGCAGAGCCGCTCGCCATAAATAACAGAGTGAAGAGTGATGAGTGTTGTTGATTCTTCCACTTCTCCTCGTTCAGCTTTTCTCCAGTGCGGAACAAAGAGACCTGACGTCTCCCAGGAGAACTTCCCTCTAACCCTGAAGAACGGAGAGTCTGAGGACCATCGCAGGTTCTTTTCTACCTCTGTTAAAATCTCTTCGACACGTTCGATTTTGGGACTTGTGTGATCATAAGACCACGATATAAAAAGCAAACGGTACCGGCGTGTTTTCAGCATCAGAAATGAGCTCATGTACGCGCTGATGACAGACGTTGAGCTAATTCTGTGTTTCCAAACATGGAGCCGGCTGATTTTACATCTTCCTGCTCCTCACTGGGCTCCAGCTTCACCACAGTCCATTTTCCAGCTGTAATTATGTTTGATATGATCTGATCTAATCTCGGGTGATCCCCCCAAGTGGCTACAAATAAGTCTGCAAATCCTCCGCTAAAGGTTGGCAAACAATCACTGTTTGGCAGCGATGGTCATCGCTTTCCTGCCTGGGAACATCTCACATACGTTTGTCTGTAAATCAGTCAGCAAACTGGCCTCAGACGACCGCAGCGGTCACCCTGACGACGGCCCACGACCCCACCGGGATACCAACCGGCAGCAGCAGCAGCAGCAGCAGCAGCAGTAGCAGCAGCAGAGCAGCAGCAGCAGCAACAGTAGCAGCAGCAGCAGCAACAGCAGTAGTAGCAGCAGCAGCAGCAGCAGCAGCAGCAGCAGCAGCAGCAGCAGAGCAGCAGCAGCAGCAACAGTAGCAGCAGCAGCAGCAACAGTAGCAGCAGTAGTAGCAGCAGCAGCAGCAGAGTAGCAGCAGCAGCAGCAGCAGCAGCAACAGTAGCAGCAGTAGTAGCAGCAGCAGCAGTAGTAGCAGCAGCAGCAGCAGTAGCAGTAGCAGCAGCAGAAGCAGCAGCAGTAGCAGCAGCAGCAGCAGTAGTAGCAGCAGCAGTAGCAGCAGCA
This sequence comes from Takifugu flavidus, assembly GCF_003711565.1. Taxonomy (NCBI): domain Eukaryota; kingdom Metazoa; phylum Chordata; class Actinopteri; order Tetraodontiformes; family Tetraodontidae; genus Takifugu; species Takifugu flavidus. The sequence goes on along the minus strand of NC_079539.1, from coordinate 6,787,469 downwards.
GCAGCAGTAGCAGCAGCGCAGCAGCAGCAGCAGTAGCAGCGCAGCAGCAGCAGCAGCAGTAGCAGCAGCACAGCAGCAGCAGCAGTAGCAGCAGCAGCAGTAGCAGCAGCAGCAGTAGCAGCAGCAACAGTAGCAGCAGCAGCAGTAGCAGCAGCAGCAGCAGCAACAGTAGCAGCAGCAGCAGTAGCAGCAGTAGCAGCAGCAGTAGCAGCAGTAGCAGCAGCAGCAGTAGTAGTAGCAGCAGCAGCAGCACAGCAGCAGTAGCAGCAACAGCAGCAGCAGCAGTAGTAGTAGCAGCAGCAGCAGCAGCAGTAGCAGCAGCAGCAGCAGCAGCTACAGCAGCAGCAGCAACAGCAGCAGCAGTAGCAGCAGTAGCAGCAGCAGCAGCAGCTACAGCTACAGCAGCAGCAGCAGCAGCAGCAGCAGCAGCAGCAGCAGCAGCAGTAGCAGCAGCAGCAGCAGCAGCAGTAGCAGCAGTAGCAGCAGCAGCAGCAGCGCAGCAGCAGCAGTAGCAGCAGCAGCAGCAGCAGCAGCAGCAGCAGCAGCAGCAAGCAGCAGCAGCAGCAGCAGCAGCTACAGCAGTAGCAGCAGCAGTAGCAGCAGCAGCTACAGCAGCAGCAGCAGCAGCAGCAGCAGTAGCAGCAGCTGCAGCAGCAGCAGTACAGCAGCAGCAGTAGCATCAGCAGCAGCAGCAGTAGCAGCAGCTACAGCAGCAGCAGCAAGCAGCAGCAGCAGCATCAGCAGCAGCAGCAGAGCAGCAGCAGCATCAGCAGCAGTAGTAGCAGCAGTAGCAGCAGCAGTAGCCTGCCAGGCCTGCAGGGGGCAGTATTCAGTGTCTGCAGAGGCTTCATCCTCTCACAGGTCTGAGCTCCACAACATCCCTGTGTTGCTGGTTTGAGCTTCACTCTGCTACAAACTCCCGTTATTCTTGACCACGGGGGAACCAAGGACAGAGTCTCGATGGAAGAAAGTCCTTCAGAAAAGTCCTTGAGCTTCTGCCACCAGAGCGGAGAAATTTAATCCAAAACTTTGTACAAAGGAAAGTAAAGACAAACGCGCGGCTGTGATGCAGAGGCTGGAATCCTCTGAGCTCAAATCCAGAATCTGAGGGAAGAAGTGGAAGAGGAGGCGAAGAATCCATCATGGTTGATCAGACTCTCCACACTTCTCTTCTCCTTTGATGTGGAGGATCCATTTTTCTCTCCGTGGACACGTCCCACCTCTCTGAACAGGGTCCCTGTTTGGACGCGGCTCCCAGCGAGCGGCTGCCGTCGCCGTGCACGTGTGAAATGTGAGTCGACATCATTAATGGCCGATTCGTTAAGCTCGGCGTCATCACGTCAAGTCGGAGCGGCTGGCTGAGGAATCCCGAATTCCACAAACGTCTTTAAATCATGTCGAGCGTTTCTTTGAAATCAGCTTTGACTTTTAGAGGATTCGAGTCAGAGCAACAAAGGCCGGAACCAAAAGGAAGAAGAAGGTTTGTGTTCTGCTCCTACAGACGCTTCAGTTCTTCCTCATGAAGTTCTGAAGCTGCTCCAACGGCCTCACGCTGGGCCACAGAGAAGCTCTTCAAAGCTCTCCTCAACTTAATGAGGCCTAATTAGCTGAATAATGGAGCCGATGTCCGAACCTCTTCCACAAGTTTAGAGTTCCAACTGTGTGGCTTTGTGTCTCAGACACAGGCCACAGACTCTGGTCCCAGGTCAGCTGCTGCGTCCACGTCCGTGTAGATGGAGGAGGAGCGTAAATGTTCCATCCTGTCAGGCGAGACCGTGACATTAAAGCTACGTTAGCAGGAGCTCCCTCAGGTCCTCCAGCAGGAGCTCCTCAGGTCCTCCAGCAGGAGCTCCCTCAGGTCCTCCAGCCGGAGCTCCCTCAGGTCCTCCAGCAGGAGCTCCAGCAGGAGCTCCAGCAGCTCTCTCAGGGTCTTCAGGCCTCCACACTCCCTCCAGAGGGTTGAATGTGTGGGAGAACAAGGAACTGGTTTAAATAATGAAAGGGTGTCACCTTGGGACGGAACTGGAAGGTTTTTAATACTTTTAGAGTTCATAAATCAGTGAATATCTGCTGCCCTTGAGCCACAGAACATCCTTCAGTTCAGTCTGTGTCTGGCTGGAGGCCAGTTCCTCCCACCTCCAGCAACATTTAAGGGCTGAATCTGACTGGAAAAGGCTCAGATGGGTTTGGACTCCTGGAAGAAGATGAGAGGAACAAAGGAAGCCTTCAGTGGTGCTCAAGACCTTTGGTCTGACGGCTTGATGTGGACGGGGTGCTTCCTGAGGTCGGGTGAGGCTCAGCATCGCTGCAGGGGAGGGGGTCGCAGCAGAAGGTCCAGATCCAGGAGCAGATGATGCTCCAGGTGAGATGGTTCTCCTGGGAGGGGCCACAGTCTGCGGCACCCTCAAGTGACGAGGGAGTCGTGCACCTGAGGACTCAGGTCAAAGGTCACTCCTCTTAATACGCTTCCTGTTGGAGGAGAAGATGCACGTGTGCGACTCCTTTTTGTTCCTTTTATCAGGAAACTGAAGCTGCTGCAGAGACTAAATTAGCTTTTGATTCTCTGGACGCGCAGCAGCACTAATTGGGCAGAAAAAGGCTCCATTCAGATGAAAGAAAAGATACGACAGGAAGTTCTTTCACTTCTCTGCTGCTCGCTGTTCTGCATCTGCGTTGCCTCCGAAATAATGAGGCGTGTTTGTATCTCCATGGTAAACACAAAGATACAAACACTGAGCTACAAACACTGAGCTACAAACACTGATCAACAAACACTGAGATACAAACACTGAGCTACAAACACTGAGCTACAAACACTGAGCTACAAACACTGAGCTACAAACACTGAGATACAAACACTGAGCTACAAACACTGATCAACAAACACTGAGATACAAACACTGAGCTACAAACGCTGAGCTACAAACACTGATCAACAAACACTGAGATACAAACACTGAGCTACAAACATTGAGCTACAAACACTGAGCTACAAACGCTGAGCTACAAACACTGAGCTACAAACATTGAGCTACAAACACTGATCAACAAACACTGAGCTACAAACACTGAGATACAAACACTGAGTGTGTGTGTGTGAGGAGGAGGTGAGAGGAGCAGCGAGGAGGAGGTGAGAGGAGCAGTGAGGAGGAGGTGAGAGGAGCAGTGAGGAGGAGGAGGAGGCTGCGTCCATGCAGCTTCTGCCTGGTTCCTGCTAATTGGGCCCAGTCTATCACCCGGACAGAAGGTCTGGACGCTGTCGTCTCCTGGACACATGGCCGCCAGCGTGATGCCCCGAGCTGCCAGGAAGAGGGATTACCCTCGCGGAGATCTGAGTAATCTGCAACAGGAAGACGGCGGCGCTCGCAGGCGGCGCCACGGCCTTCGAGAAGCTGCAGCGAATGTAGCAAACAACCCGAAACATCAGACACGTTCTGAGGAACAGCGAGAATAAACCCTCATTCTTGGCCCCTGCTGACAGGGTTAGGGTTAACCCTGGTTAACCCTAACCCACTTTAGCTGAGTCAGACGGTGAGAGAGCGCTCGTGGGTGCGCCACGCTAGCATAGCCTGGGCTGGACCAGGGTCCCGGTCCAGGGCCCTGGACCAGGGTCCTGGACCTGGTCCTGGACCAGGGTCCTGGACCTGGTCCTGGACCAGGGTCCTGGTCCTGACAGCACGAGCAGGTGTAGATGGTCCTCACCTTCCCATGTTCAGCATGCATGTTCCTGCTAGCTCCTATGTTTGGCCGTGTTTTTGTGGGGCAAACATGATGCACTTAGTGGGGGGTCAGTGGGGGAGGAGCCTCCTCCCCCAGTGGGGGGTCAGTGGGGGAGGAGGCTCCTCCCACAGTTAGACTGTGGTGGTCCCGGGTGCTGGAGAACGTTCCTGTGGTCCTCCCAGGCCTCCCTGATTACTAGGTTGAAACTGGTGGACCACACAAGCTCGTGCACGTGCACGTGCACAGCACGCAGTGAGAGAGAAGCCCAGTTCCTGGTCTGCAGGCCTCCTCCTGCGCCGCGTTTCCTGGTCAAAGCCAAACTGAAGTTTATTATGGGATGTTTTCGGGCTCATTATTCCGTCAGGATTCTGCTGGAATGTCTCCTTCCCTCTTTTATCCCTCGACTCCTTTATTTGCTCTCCAGCGTTCCTCGTTCCCCTTTTCTGGGATGCGGAACAGATGGGAGAAATTTCCATTTATCTCTGGCAAAGGCTGAAAGGAACCCGGAAAAGGAGCCGAGCTGCAGCCAAACTCACCGTTCACCCGGATCACCTGGAAGCTTCTGTCCTTCAGCAGAGGAGAACGTTCCTGTCGCTAATGAGATGATTTCACCTGCCTCCTGCTGAGAGGGGCGGGGCTGAGGGGGGTGAGGGTACAGGTGAAGCTCAGGGACGGCGTGAGGGGGGCGCCGGAGGTCTTCTGAGAGGAGGACCATGGTCTGGAACGTGTGGAACATCACGCTGCTCCTCCCACAGACGGCGTGTCAGGGAGGATTAGGCGTGCAAAGACTAAAGAGCAGTGTTGCCCACTGAGCACGTGCACGCTGGTGAACCACGGCGTGCACGTGCTCAGCTCGGTGTGAGGCTGGCAGGAGCAGCGCGTGCTTCAGCTCCATCTGCCATCTGCTGTGGCACCAACATCACAGCCTGGAAATGTTGCTGCTCCTCTTTTACAGCCACGTTTTCCTCGTCATCTCGCGGCCGTCGGTGGACCAGAAAAGCTGCCTGCGTCCCCCCCAGCAGGTGGACAGCCGGGGTCAAAGGGGACCTGGATCCAGGTGGGGCAGCTCCGACTCCGCCCACCGCGCCAGCGTGTGCGAGAGCTTCGGCCTCTGGTCCAGGTCAGAGCAGCATGTCTGTGGATTCCTGTCTGGAACCTGCACGTTGTTCAACACTGAAGCTGAAGCCAATGCAAGACTAGCTGTTAGCTAACAGGTGTTAGCACCCTCAGAGCGAGCCAGAGCTAGCCAGAACTAACCAGAGCTAGCCGGAGCTAGCCAGAGCTAACCAGCGCTAGCCAGAACTAACCAGAGCTAGCCGGAGCTAGCCAGAGCTAACCAGAGCTAGCCGGAGCTAGCCAGAGCTAACCAGAGCTAACCAGAGCTAGCCAGAGCTAGCCAGCTGTGAGGCTGCAGTACAGCGTCCAGACATGTGGTGATGATGTCACAACCATCAACCCCCCCAGAATCACTGGGATGGGAAAGTAACTGAAGTCAGTGTGTGTGTGTGTGTGTGTGTGTGTGTGTGTGTGTGCTTCCTCCTCTCATCTCTTAATTAACACCAAATGTAAGAGATTCAACGTCTGCAGATGTGCCTCCAGGTCAGTCTGACGCTCTGACACCAGAGTTCCTTACAGCACACACACACACACACACACACTCACACACACACACACACACACACACACACACACACACTGACCTTAGTTACTTTTACTCAGTGACCCCCCCACTACAGGAAGTGACCCTCCACTACAGGAAGTGACCCCCCCTCCCTCCTCCCTCCTCCCCTCTCCACCTCCTCCTCCCCCTCTTCCCTCTCCTCCTGGACTCTGGACTCTGGACCCTAGACCTTGGACTCTGGATTCTGTACCCTGGACTCGGGGCTCTGGACTCTGTTCTCCCCCAGTGTTGGGGTTCTCCTCCATGGTCCTCCTCCAGGGTTCTCCTCCAGGGTTCTCTTCCAGGGTTCTCCTCCATGGTCCTCCACCAGGGTTCTCCTCCATGGTCCTCCACCAGGGTTCTCCTCCAGGGTTGGGGTCCTCCTCCAGGGTTATCCTCCAGGGTTCTCCTCCAAGGTCCTCCTCCAGGGTTCTCCTCCATGGTCCTCCACCAGGGTTCTCCTCCAGGGTTGGGGTCCTCCTCCAGGGTTCTCCTCCAGGGTCCTCCTCCAGGGTTCTCCTCCAGGGTCCTCCTCCAGGGTTCTTCTCCAGGGTTCTCCTCCAGGGTCCTCCTCCAGGGTCCTCCTCCAGGGTTCTTCTCCAGGGTTCTCCTCCAGGGTCCTCCTCCAGGGTTGGGGTCCTCCTCCAGGGTTGGGGTCCTCCTCCAGGGTTGGGGTCCTGGTCTCTATTCCGGCAGTGCTGTGATGAAGTGGACGTTAGCTGAGTGTTTAATTAAATGCACATTTACTTAATGGAGCTAACGACTGTTCGACTGCAGCAGATCAACGAGGTCAACGATCCACTTTGACTTTAACACACACACGCACACACGCACGCACGCACACACACACACACACACACACACACACACACCGGCCGCTGCGTGTGGAATGTATTATCCTTTAATTAATCTATTATCCTTTAATTAATCTTGCTTACTTGGTCGTGTAATTTAAACATTTGCTGGGTTTGCAGGAACGAAGCAGCAGAACGAGTGTGGATGCACAGGTGTATCACACGCTGGCCCCGCCCCCCGGGCACCAGGCAGTCCAGGTGTGACTCAAGGGTTCAGTTTAACCCCTCCCATAATGAGTAAAAGGGGCGGGTTGAAGAGCAGCGCAGCAGCCAATCACAGGCTGAGTTTACACAGACGCCTCCAGTGATTGTAAAGTTTGACTCGGAGACGAGTCGCGACTTCCTGGACCCGGAAAAACTTGTGATCCAGGAAGGGGACCGAGTGGATCCCTGGAGATTGATCACATCAGCATTTTTATCTCCGGTCAAACGGAACCAAAGCATCGACCTGCGCTAATGAGCTAACGAGCTAACGAGCTAATGCTTCAACCTGTGAAAGCAAGATTTGCTGTGTAAAAAGGACACACACACACACACACACACACGCACGCACGCACACACACGCACACACACACGCACACACATGCTCAGCGTGCACGATTATGGGTGCTTTTAAAGCGCTCCTTTAGCTCCACCACCACATTTATGGGTTCCGTCTGTGCAGGAAGTTCTCCCCTCCCGGGATCGGGCCTCCACCCTGCTGGGCCGCCGTCCCAATATACAGCGAGAAGTCACATGACAGGGGTCGGGCCACGATCCCACGGCCGGCTGCTCCGTTAGCTCGCCATCGCTAGGTTTGGCGTTTGCGTGGTCAAACCTGCGGTGAGTTCAAACGTCCGTGCGGCGAAACGCCCACGACGGCGAGCGATCCCAAACGTGGCCTCGCTCTCCGGTGCAGAGGAGCAGGAAGTGGCCCAGAGGCCTGCGATCAGGGCCGACTCCCAGCAGGGGGGCTTCACCTTTGCACCTAATTGTAGTTTTCACGTAATGTCACGGCCGCTAGCTTAGGACGAGCCAGAGAGAATCCCGGAGAATCCCGGAGCATCCGCTCTGACAGCTGTTGGCTGCCGGCCGCACCAGCGGGCCGGAGTTGTTGTTGTCTTATTCCTTCCAATAAAGAGGGAAAACCTGCGGCTCCGCACCGTCAGACGCTACATGCTAATGTTGCTAGCTACTCTGCACCTTGACGGGTCCAAGCGTCCGCTCCTTCCAGCTCCTTCAGCTTTCCCTCGCTCTCAGGAAGGAAAAGTCCAGTTAAAGCAACGGGAACCAGTCCCAGAGCTGCTCCCGTTAGCTGGACTTCCTGAACACACTCACTCACTCTCACTGTCGGACCACGATGATCAGCTGGGAATGCTGCATGGCGGTGGGCCGGGCGTGACCGGGCTCAACCAGGAAGTGTAGCCTGCATATGAGAGTTCCCATTGCAGGAGTTCCGGTGTGTTTCCGTCTCGCTGCCACCTCAGACCCGCGGCCACTGAGCCACATCGTATCTGTGCCGGATCCTGCTTGGTTCCTGGTTGATTCCTGTTCTGGTTCCTGGTCGGTTCCTGCTTGATTCCTGTTTGATTCCCAGTTGAAGAGCCAGCTTCTCTCATGGTTGGCCATGATGTGCGTGTGTGTGTGTGTGTGTGTGTGTGTGTGTGTGTGTGTGCTGCCTCTGGTTCTGTTTCACGTCCCAAATGTTGTTGGACTGGAAATTTTTATTTCGATTTGATAAAAGCAACAAAGCTTTTTGGCAAAACCCAAGTGATCCAGAATCCAGCTGTTAGCATGCTAAGCTACAGATTGATGACGTCCAACCTTCCATCTTGGAGCTTTAGCTGCTGCTGAGAACGAAGCGCAGACTCGTTAAATGTATCGGTCTGGAAGGGAAGCGCCTCGTTAGCATACGTGTGATTAGCCCGTCACAGAAGGCGCTTCAGCTAAAAATAACATTTCTGACAGGAAACCGTCTTTTCCAGAGATGAAACTGCTGCAGCGCTCCTGATCTTGATCTGTTCTTGGCGTGACGTGTGAAATGATGGGATGCACATGTCGCGCTGGGCTCCCCGGGGAGCAGGAACGGAGTTGGTTGGGATTCCTCCGGTCACGTCGTCCCTCACTCCTCCACCGGCGCAGCAGCGTTCCCTCTGCTTCCCTTTCAATCAGATTCCGGAACAATCACAGCAGCTTTTCCCCACTCAAACCCCGGCTCTCCGTTCATGGCGTGTTTGTGATGAGATAAGTCACGGAACGCCACCACGTGGGAAAAGGCCTTCCCATCTGTGCTCGTTTGAGGCGGATCCTTGCTGGACCGGCGGAGGCTCTGCTGCTCTGTTTGATTTGGACTCCGGCTCCTGGCAGCCGCCGCTCACACAGTAAATGAGAGTTTTGGCTGCAGCAGCCAGAAAATGAAAATTGGCGGCGCTTCCTGCCTCATTGGCTCCCTGTTGGCGCCCGGCTGATGGGATGTTTAGCTTTCAGCGCAGCTTTCATCTTGTTTTGGGGACACGAGGCAGCGAAAAAGCATAAAAATAAGGAAACGGAGACGCTGCTGAATTCATTCCACCCATTTTAGATTTGCTAATGTTGCTAATGCTATGAATGTTGCTAATGTTGTGAATGCCGCTAATGTTGCTAATGCTGTTAATGTTGCGAATGCTGGTAATGTTGCTAATGCTATGAATGCTGCTAATGTTGCTAATGTTGTTAATGTTGCTAATGCTGTTAATGTTGCTAATGTTGTTAATGTTGGGAATGCTGTTAATGTTGCTAATTCTGCTAATGTTGCTAATGTTGCTGCCACAGGGATGAGGGCCTGAGAGCAGCAGGTGACTGTGGCGGCAGATTTCGGTTTCACTGTCAAAATCTTTCAACTGAAGAGACATTTTGTCGTCTGCACACGTCAACTTTACACAACCGGAGGCGCTGAAACGAAGACTGAATCCTTTAATCCTCCAAATCTCGGCCGTTTTCAGCAGCTCTTTGCTGACGCTGTTGCTAACATGAAAGAAAGAAACTCTCTTTTTGTCTTTCATGTTTTTGTTGGAGTTGAGTTGCAACAGTTTCAGGAGGGAAACCCAGAGCAGCCCAGGCCCCGCCCCTCAGACCCCGCCCCTCAGGCCCCACCTCCCCAGCTCCCTCCTCCCCCATGCCCCGCCCCAGTTCCCCCGGCCCCACCCCCGGTCCTCCCCCAGCTCCCTCCTCCCCCATGCCCCGCCCCCCGGTTCCTCCTCCCCCAGGCCCCGCCCCCCGGTTCCTCCTCATGATTCACATCAGTCTTCACATCAGGAGGAGACTCAGGTGTTCCAGGGCTAAATGTCCTGGATCTCCTCCAGGCTGGATGCTGGGCACAGCTCTGCCTCCAGGGCAGCACCCTGACCAGATGCAACCAAACTCCTGGTAGTTTGATTTCATAACACACACTTGGATGCTGTAGTTGGGCTAAATTGGGCCCAGAGGAGTCCGGATGTAGTCCTGGCCAACACAATCTGCTCAGATTTGTCCGGCCCGGCAGCAGAAGCTTGACCAGCAGCACCCGGTCGTGACCTCGTGACCTCGGCGTCGGATTATGGGAACGATGCAGAGACGCTGCGATGATGTTGGACCTGATGTTGGACCTGATGTTGTGGAGCAACACGTCCTCCACGTGCACCAGCATGAGCGCAGCGCTGGAGGCGGCCTGACTCACCTAAACAGTTAATATGTTGGAGCAGTGGTCCCAGACCTCCTCTAGGACCCTCTAAGCTCCTCCCACTGTCTCCAAGGCTGAGCCCAGACACCCTTTGGACCAGGCTCTCCTCCAGAGGCTGCACCAGTCCGCCATGTTGGGTCCTCCCAGAATAAAGTGGGCAGTAAAACCCGGGGTCAACCTGGGACGACAGCCCCGGCTCATGTGGCCCCGTCTGAAAGCTCATCCAGCGCAGCTTTTTAATGAAGTTGTGCTTCATTAACCTTCCGATGCTCCTCTCTGTAGACCCTCCCAGCACTTTGGACCTCTCTGATGAGAAACTGTGGAGATGATTTAAATTCTGCTCACGGTGTGGAAGATTTGTTTAAAGTAGACTTGCTGATCCTGATCCTGCAGCCGTTTCCCTCAGCGCCCCTGATAGTGGCTCAGGTCCTCCTGAAGACCAGAGCAGGGACAAACACCTGAGCTGCTGTTGAAGGTCCATGTTGTTACTGTCTCATCCTCTGATTCCCAGCTAGGAGACTGGAACCAGTCCCAGAGGATTAGAGCAGATGTGCTGAAGGTGGACTCCCACACGGGTGTGTTTGTGTGCCCCTGCACCTCCAGACCCACCTCCAGACCCACCTCCAGACCCACCTCCAGACCCAGTCCCACCTCCAGACCCACCTCTAGACTCACTCCCCCACCTCCAGACCCACCTCCAGACCCTCCTCCAGACCCACTCCCACCTCCAGACCACCTCCAGACCCACCTCCAGACCCACCTCCAGACCCACTCCACCTCCAGACCCACCTCCAGACCCACCTCCAGACCCACCTCCAGACTCACCTCCAGACTCACTCCCACCTCCAGACCCACCTCCAGACCCTCCTCCAGACCCACTCCCACCTCCAGACCCACCTCCAGACCCACTCCCACCTCCAGACCCACTCCCACCTCCAGACCCACCTCCAGACCCTCCTCCAGACCCACTCCCACCTCCAGACCCCTCCCACCTCCATACCCACCTCCAGACCCACCTCCAGACCCTCCTCCAGACCCACCTCCAGACCCACCTCCATATTTGGAGGATCAGTGTGTTGGATCAGCCTGGAGTGAAGGAACCATGAACGGTTGTGATACAG
>NC_079539.1:6746438-6768938 GCF_003711565.1 Takifugu flavidus | reverse complement strand
CTGCCTGTCTGTCTGTCTGCAGACGTGCACACGCCCTGCTCGTGACACCAACGTGCATCTTTGTGCAGAGGTTCCTGATCCAGGATGGATCAAGCAGCTCTGACACGTGTGACGTTTTTATTGAGGAAGTGACGAGGACTCTTTCCTGTCCACTCATTGGTCGGGCTGCTGTGGTCTCCAGAGAGGGGAAGACTCCAGATGTCCTCCAGATGAGCTCCTCCTGGCACGAGCTCACGCCTCTCCCTGCTGATGGTGCATCAGAGTTTTCCAGATAAACGGCCTGAGCGTTCCCGTTTTGTCCATCAGATGAGTTATCAATGGCCGATAATGAGGTGAGAATGAATGCTGCGGTGATTGCGCCGCTATCTCAGATATGCTAATGCAATCATCCTTATCCAATTACTTCATTTGTGAAATTTATCCAACATGGTTCCGATAATGGCTCCTGCATATGCATGGAGGCTTTTATATTCCGACACCATGTTCCTGCCTGTTGTTGGCACTATTTTACTCTGCGTATTAGGATTGTGGCTGCGAGTGTCAGCAGAGTAGCAGGCGAATATTTACGGAGCCCCGTTCCTGCTCTGCGCATCTGGATGTGTTTTCTAATTGGAATTTTAATTGCCATAAGGATTAGGCTGAGTGTCATGGATAATTGAGGCTGACGTCCGGAGCATATGGCAGTAGACACACACACTCTGGACTGTTGCAGCTCCCTGTTTAGCGCTGACATCAAGGGACCCTCCGCCTGTGTGGAGACACACTCTGCATTTAGCATTTAGAAAAGGTTTTAATCTCTGAAGGATGGAGATTGTGGGGAGCTTCATCATCGTGTCGCTGCTTCCAAATGCAACTGTGATACAGGAATAATTAGAAATGTGGAGGAGACGGAATGAAAAGGCAAAAATCAATGGACCCGAGTCACCGGTTCAGCAATAAAGGTGCCACGTTCCTCCAGGAGTGACCTGGAAGAACGGAGCACCTGGCCTGAGAAGCCGAGGGTTGTTGGTTCCAGCCCCAGGGCAGACAGAACATTGGGGGAGGTGCCAGAGCGTTGCCAAGGTGCCCTTCTTCCACCTCAGCTGCTCCGTGATCCTCCAGATCTGCAACATTCTGTCATCATTGCAGCTTTCGTTCCTCAGAAATGATCTCGTTTGAACCCTAATGAGGAAAACTGAACCCATGTCCACTCAAATGAAACAGGAACCCCCGAACATCTCCCAGCAGAAGCGCCGATGGGATGGAAGCGCCGCCTCGATATGATCCTGCTCAGCTGCTGCTCTCAGCAGGAGGCCACAGTCAAGCGGTGTTCTGGTCCCGGTCAACCGACGTTTGCCTCCTGTGAGCTCGTCTTCAGAACCGAAGGTTCGGAAACGGAGCTGCTCCTCAAAACCACACCGTGAGGTGGAGAATCTTTCCTTTCAAACCGGATCAATCACATCAGTTAATGACTCTCTTAACATCGTTTATTCGTTAATTATGGCGTCGCCGCAGCTGCGGCGCGTCTCTCAGGTTTTATCACCGCGGGCCTCTGGAGGAAATCTGCTGCTTGATTGGCAGTAATCATCTCCATCAGAAGGATTAGCACAGATGAAATGTTGTGTCAGGGATATTAGCAGATTTGAGGCGTCATTAGCCACAACTTCTGTGTTTCCGTCACTCTCGCCCACTTCTGAGCAGCCACAGAGCTGTCGTTGGGATTAAGACTTGGTGATGTCACCTCTGTTCTGATGGATTCTGCTGCCCTTGGCTAGGAGCCTTCTGGATGCTTGTGTGGATAATCGAGTGTGATGTGTTCAGCTGCAGACGGTTCACAAGTGTGCAGAAGCAATCAAGAACGTCCGAGCCTCCACTTCCTGTTCCGCAGCGCGCCGTTACAGACGGACAAAGCACGTGAAAAAGGAAGCGGATGAAGTTGTGCTGTCAAAGCTCAAAGTGAAATCTGTCCAGACTCAGCAGAGGTTCTGGTTCTGACTCTAAATGTGATCACAGAAACCTGGAAAAAGGGCTGGAAAAAGACCTGGTTTGGCTGCTCCTCTTCCTCTCCGTGATGGAAGGAGCCTGTCAGAGAACCACAGGGGAACCAAATAAGGACATCAGACATCAGATGAACCTCGGGCTCATTTCCCTCCCAGCAGACACCTGAGCAGCCTCGGAGAGAACGTGGCAACAGAGACGGAGAAGGTATGAGGAGGACGGAGAAGAGCCAGGATGCAGGAGAGCCAAGAAAGCTCCAGATGGTAAAACTAGGCCGAACACACACTGGACTTCTTCATGGTGGCATCAGTCTTCTGCTGCCAGAGGTTCTAATGGAGACCTCCTCCTGGTAAAGGCGCAGGCCAGCATCTGCTGGGACCATGTTGTCTTCTCCTCAGGAAGAATGTGGGATGAGATGCAGCCATTCCTCTGCTAAAGACCTCCAGTGTTAGGAAGCTAACGATCCCCCACGTCACAAACTTATCAGCTCAAAGGAATACAAGCTCAGGACTAATGGAAGCCTGTCTGGGATTCTGGAAGTCCAGCAGCGAGGCCCAACGGCCTGCTGGTGCTTCCCAATCTGTCTCCTGACCTCTGCTAGCGCCGCCAGACGCTAGTAAATACTCAATGTTTATCATTGTGTCACAGCTCCGAACACACACATCTGTCTCTCTCTCACACACACACACACACACACACACACACACGCACGCACGTGCGCGTGCAGACATTCCCCAGACGTGATGCAAGGCTTCGGAGTTTCCTGGACGTTTTTTCGTATTCTACAGGTGAAAGTTGAGGAGCCATTTTTCCATCTCTGTCGTCTGAGTGTTTGATTCATGGCCTCGGCCAGGTCGTCTGTTCGCTTCCAGAAGGAAACAAAGGGGCGGCGCAGCAGGAAATACCTGAGCGTTCCCACCTCCAGTGATGCCTGACTTCCGTGTTGTGGCTGTCGGAGCGCACGTGCACGATCATAAATTCACGGAATCAAGAGTAATGAGCACGATGGGCTCATTCTTGCTGCGTAGCTCCTGCGTACCTGAACTCCCGAGGGATTCCAATGTGGCCCAGGCAGCAGGGGGCGCTCTGACCCGTCCTCCGCTGGTGACCCACACCTGTCCTCCGCTGGTGACCCACACCTGTCCTCCAATGGTGACCCACACCTGTCCTCCAATGGTGACCCACACCTGTCCTCCAATGGTGACCCACACCCGTCCTCCAATGGTGACCCACACCCGTCCTCCGCTGGTGACCCACACCCGTCCTCCGCTGGTGACCCACACTCGTCCTCCGCTGGTGACCCACACTCGTCCTCCGCTGGTGACCCACACCCGTCCTCCGCTGGTGACCCACACCCGTCCTCCAATGGTGACCCACACCCGTCCTCCGCTGGTGACCCACACCCGTCCTCCGCTGGTGACCCACACCCGTCCTCCGCTGGTGACCCACACCCGTCCTCCAATGGTGACCCACACCCGTCCTCCGCTGGTGACCCACACCCGTCCTCCAATGGTGACCCACACCCGTCCTCCGCTGGTGACCCACACCCGTCCTCCTCTGGTGACCCACACCCGTCCTCCTCTGGTGACCCACACCCGTCCTCCTCTGGTGACCCACACCCGTCCTCCACTGGTGACCACACCTGTCCCCATAGATACACTGACAACCATAGGAGCTTGTGTAGTTTCACACTGTGGTTTCCCACTTTTGCGTTGTGGATTGTCCAACCTGAGCGAGTGTGGAGGAGCTCGTGATGGCATCTTCTCCAAACGGCCGTTCATCACATGGCAGTGGTGGCTCTCAGCACGTTACCAAGACGATGAACTTCCAGCATGAGATTTGGAACATCTTAATTCCAGCTCCTGTGCGTCTGCTGCCTGGTTATTGTGGTTGAGGAATCATTTCATTTTTACAGGCAGACGAGGCTCCTGTTCCTCTACAGAACAACAGGAGGGAAGAACCAGAGGTTACATTTTATTTCATTTCATTTTTGTCCCCTTTTCTCTGAAATGTGGCAATAAACCAGTCATTTGATGGAAAACATGACTTTGATCTCTTCTGTGGTAACTTTCAAGGCCTCCTTGGCTTGAATAATGCATAAAAGTTTAGTGATGAAAGATGAATGTAAGAAGGGAAAATAACAAAACATCAGCTCCACACAGATTCAATCAGTTCAACAATGGTTTTCTTAGTCTAAAGAACTTTGGTTCTGGGCAGAACTTCCATGTTCTCCTCATGTTTGTGTGGGTTCCCCATCAGGAACATGAGCTCTGCTAATCTGCCTCTGCAGCTGGAGGTCACACTGAGGAGGACGAGTACAGCCCAATGCCCTGACTGGGAGTAAACCACTGCTGAGGTCCCTGGAAGGTAGATGGATGGGTGGATGGATGGATGGATGGATGGATGGATGGATGATGGATGGATGGATGGATGGATGGATGGATGGATGGATGGATGGATGGATGATGGATGGGTGGATGGAGGATGGATGGATGGATGGATGGATGGATGATGGATGGGTGGATGGAGGATGGATGGATGGATGGATGGATGGATGGATGGATGGATGGATGGATGGATGGATGGATGGATGGATGGATGATGGATGGATGGAGGATGGATGTGCTCAGTCATCCACCCAACCAGCTCAGGTCTCCAGCCATCTCCAGCCATCTCCAGTGCTCCCCAGCGTTCCCCAGTGTTCCCCAGTGCTCCCCAGCGTTCCCCAGCGTTCCCCAGCGTTCCCCAGTGCTCCCCAGCGTTCCCCAGCGTTCCCCAGCATTCCCCAGTGCTCCCCAGCGTTCCCCAGCGTTCCCCAGTGTTCCCCAGTGCTGCCCAGCGTTCCCCAGCATTCCCCAGTGTTCCCCAGCGTTCCCCAGCATTCCCCAGCGTCCCCCAGTGTTCCCCAGTGCTGCCCAGCGTTCCCCAGCGTTCCCCAGTGCTGCCCAGCGTTCCCCAGCGTTCCCCAGTGCTCCCCAGCGTTCCCCAGCGTTCCCCAGTGCTCCCCAGTGCTCCCCAGTGCTCCCCAGCGTTCCCCAGTGCTCCCCAGTGCTCCCCAGTGTTCCCCAGTGCTCCCCAGTGCTCCCCAGCGTTCCCCAGTGCTCCCCAGTGCTCCCAGCACCACCAGTCTGTGGAGGAAGGAATTCTCTCTGTGTTGCTGGTCCAGCTGTGATTTGAGAATCATCCCGTTTGTGATTTCATGTCATCTGAATCTGGTCTGAGCTCATTCTGAGTGAGATTCCAAACGGGAAATATCTTTTAAAAGGCTTTTTCAGCGAGGCAGTGGATACATTGTCTTCCCCTCGTCATTTACTGCAGGTTTCAGGTGTCAAAGCTGCTCCAGAAGGTCAAATTTAAAAGGTTTCCTTTGTTCAAAAGGTCATTTCTTCTCAGTGGAACCAACAGAAAGGAAAACATGATGAAGAATCAGATTGAATGTATATATTCACCTTTTAAAGACTGTGTGTGTGTGTGAGTGTGTGAGTGTGTGCGTGTGTGTGTGTGTGTGTGTGAGCGTGTGCGTGTGCGTGCGTGCGGCGCGCGCGTGTGTGTGTACGTGCGTGTGTGTGTGCTTGCCCGTGCAGTACCCCGGGCCGTGGCTAGGGGGCGCGCCGTGGCCAGGGTGTGTTCAGACCGTGTCAGTAATGTATTCCTGCCTGTGGCTGCGCTGGTCACATGGGGAGCAGCCTGTTTAAAACAGCCTCGCTGGCTCGCTCTCGCGGCAGTGCGAGCCTCGGACGCAGACGCGCACCTTCTCTCTCTGGCTCCACACGCACATGTTCACGGACGCTGGCGCTCCTCTGTTGGACTGACACACGCGCGCTGGGAGAGACGGAGTGACACACCGGGACAATCCAACAGGAAGGCGCCGCGACCGAGGAGCTCTGCTGTGAGTACTCATTTATCTCTACATTCACGCGCACATGAGCGCTTTGGCTCTTCAGCGCGAGACCTGACACCGTGCGGGATTCAGGTGCTCGCATGTGGATCCGCTCTCCATCAGTGTGATCTGTGGAATTCTCTTAATGAGCCGCGTGTGCCTGGAATGGCAGGAATGTCACAGCGGGAGTGGGCTTCAGTCCGGACCGAGTGTGTGTGTGTGTGTGTGTGTGTGTGTGTGTGTGTGTGTGTGTGTGTGTGTGTGTGTGTGTGTGTGTGTGTGTGTGCCGACGCAGAGCAGCAGTGATTAATAGAAACTCATTGATATGCAGATGGTGGAGGACCAGTGATGTGTTGTTGGGGGGGGGGGCAGATCTCCCCCTGCTCATCATCAGCTCCTCCGGCTCCGTCTGGCTCCTCCATCCTTGCTCCAACTTCTCCACACCTGAAGCATGCGGCTGCTGCCTGGTGTTGCCCCCCCCCCCCATTTTAGTCTCCTCCAGAAATGGTCAGAACTGAGATTCAAACCCGTGACTTTTAAAATTAAAGCACATTTTAAAAAAGGCAGAAATCTGAAAATCATTTTCCAGATTCTGCAAATCTACAAACTGTTCTAAACTTTTCTCCATATATTGTGCACACCCTACCCCCGGACACACACACACACACACGCACGCACGCACGCACGCACGCACGCACGCACGCACGCACACACACACACACACACACACTGGGACACGTAGCAGAGAGGATTGCAGAATAGAGGGGAGGGAAAGAGAAGGAATGAAGGAGAAAGTGGGAGGGGGGCATTGAAAAGGCTGACACTGGCTTGGACAATTAGCCTGGGGGGAGTCTGTCCTGGGGTGCTATTCTGAGAGACTCTTTGCCCCCCGAGCCCTGGGCGCTGGGTCACGGGATGCCTTGACCCCTCCAGTCGACAGCCAGGCATGGGAGCCATTATCAGGGCTGATTGATTAGCGCCGAGCGGAAATCCCTTTTCTCTCGTCTCCTCGGGAGAAAAGAGACGAGAGCTTTTTCTCTTTTTGTCCTTTTGCTGCTGCTGGTTCAGGGTCTGGAATGGACCTGTGGGGGGGGGGGGGGGGGGGGCTGCGTCTCATCTCACGCGTTGCCGTGCATTTATTCAGCGAACAGCGCGCGTCGACGAGGACCGTTCGGCAGATTTAGCGTCCTCCTCCTCGCTGCTGCGTCTCTGCTTCGTGCACCTGCTGAAGCTGTCACTTCCTGGTGGACGTCTGGGCTTCGCAGAGTCACTTCCTGGTGGACGTCTGGGGTTCGCAGAGTCACTTCCTGGTGGACGTCTGGGGCTCGCAGAGTCACTTCCTGGTGGACGTCTGGGCTTCGCAGAGATCGCAGGACATAGTGGAATAAAAAGGCTCCGAAAATCACCTTCAGATCACTCACAACGATGACGAAAAGATCAATGTGACCATCAAAGGTCCCAAACATTGACATGTCCTCTTCTCTGTGTGGACCCTCGTCTTTTAGTGCCCCATAGGGGACATTTGGGTGCTTAGATCTGCCTGGAGACTGGACCGTCCGTCTGTGCCGTTGGACCGTCCGTCTGTCCGTTGGACCGTCCGTCTGTGCCGTTGGACCGTCCGTCTGTCCCGTTGGACCGTCCCGTTGGACCATCCGTCTGTCCCGTAGGACCGTCCGTCTGTGCCGTTGGACCGTCCGTCTGTCCGTTGGACCGTCCGTCTGTCCGTTGGACCGTCCGTCTGTCCCGTTGGACCGTCCGTCTGTCCCGTTGGACCGTCCGTCTGTCCCGTAGGACCGTCCTTCTGTCCCGTAGGACCGTCCGTCTGTCCCGTTGGACCGTCCCGTTGGACCGTCCGTCTGTCCGTTGGACCGTCCGTCTGTCCCGTTGGACCGTCCTTCTGTCCCGTAGGACCGTCCGTCTGTCCCGTTGGACCGTCCCGTTGGACCGTCCGTCTGTCCCATTGGACCGTCCCGTAGGACCGTCCTTCTGTCCCGTTGGACCGTCCCTCTGTCCCGTTGGACCGTCCTTCTGTCCTGTTCCATTCAACTCTCACCGTTAATGAGCCGAATGATTTGGGAGGATTTTCGGAGGCGACGCAAACACGGTTCGATATCGTGCATCTTAATCTCATTTGTCTCCTGTCCTGGTCTGGGCTGCTCCGTCCTGGCCCTGGATCGCCCCCCCTCACTTCTCCTCCTCACATGGAGACTTCAGCGGGGTGTTTAGCCCAGCTCACGGCTGATCAAAGCCCTGCGTGTCATACCGGGCTTAGCCCAGACGCTCCTAATGGAGCGCCGTTTTCATGCCTAGTTGGTGGTTCTGGAGGGGGAGGGAGAGTGGGGGGGGTGGAGGAGGAGGGTGCAGTTAGACGGGCTGACAGGACCAGTTCCAGGGAGGGGGGGACTAAAAGAGAAGCAGTCATGGCAGCAGAAAGGAGAGATGGAGAGGGACAGAGGGAAGGAGACAGAATTCCAGACCTTCCCGTTCGGACCAGCACGCCCAGCGCCGCACACCTGGACCTGCACCACTACCTGACCTGTTCCATCACCGAGGCTCCTGTCCTCGCGTCTACGTTCTCCATCTCGTTCCTCCAGACCAGGCCAGAAGGTTGTTCCAGTTTGGGAAAAGGACCCCCCTCACCTGTAGTTTGTCTGGGACATCTCCTGACCACTCGGGTGTCCACCAGGGGGCGCTGATGCGGGATCACACATTGAAGTGTGTGTTTTGTTGCCTGTCACGAAGGTAAATAACATCCCAGCGTAGGCGGATCCAAAGTCTGACATTCCAAAGTCCAGCAGATCTGGAGCGCGCTGTCCTCACGCTCCTCTGTCCAGCAGGTCCTAGCTTCACCTCCCCCACCCCCGCTGGCTCCTCACCCTCACCCTCTCTGCTCTCTCAGGCCCACTTATCTCCTCCACGCTCCCTTTTTCCGCCCGTTCCCGGCTCATCCCATCTCACGGCGCTGCTGTTTATGCTCCAGACAGAAGAAAGGTAAGTTAAAACTGGGATAATATTTCTCCGAACATCCTCACGGCCTGGATAAACATCCTCGACAGATGTCAGTGTGGGTCCGATCAGAGGCTGCCGATCCCGACACATGGACTACAAATTAGAAGCTGGTGTGTGTGGGGGGGGGGGGGGCAGGGCGGTGACTTTACTCGCTCGGAAAACAGTTTCTGCGGGGGCGATTCTTGGAATGATAATGGAGGAACTCGGAGATCTGCTCGGTTATCTGGTCCTCACAGGGTTGTTTCCCTCAGCAGATATGAGACGAGGTCAGCTCTGGCTGGGGGGGCTCCTGGGGGCTCCGGGGGGCTCCGGGGTGAAAGGATGAGAGCGGAACCCTTAAACGGGTTTAAAGCCTGTTTCATTGTGCACATTAATTCCCACATTCCACATGGAACGGCTGAAACTAGTGTCAGAGGGAGCAGTGAAGAATCAGGTCTGTCCCGGTGGTGTTGACGATCGTCCTCCCTCCCTCCCCCTCTCCTCCCTCCCTCCCCCCCCCTCTCCTCCCTCCCCCCCCCTCTCCCTCTCCCCCCCCCCCCCCTCCCCCTCTCTGTGGGTTTTATCTAAATTCACTTTGGGGTATAAAAACAGGCCCAGACTTTGTGAACATGCGGACCCTAATTAAGGCGCCTGGTTTAAATTCCAGAGGCTGGTGTTTGACGGCGGCTTTCCTCTCTGGACCCGGAGCTCGGAGAGGAACCACTCGCTGTGTAATTATTCCCGTAATCCCAAAGAAGCCTCTCGCTTTCATTCTTAGCGCGGCCAGGACGGACAGCTCCAGAGGCAGGACGCCTCCAGCTGGGGATGCTCAGTGTTTGGATCCGACCCGAGCAGAGGTGCTTCCCGTTCCGGAAGCTTCTCTGCAGACACTTCTGGAATGACACCAACGCTGGCGCTGAAGCGTTAGCTCTGACTTTGGTTTGGCCCGTCGGGGATCCGTTGAGGAGGTAGAGGAGGGGAACCGCGGTTCTCCTGCATCCTCACATCATCCGACCAGAACGTGGACTGATGAGTCCGGGTTCCTGCTCCGTTTCTGCAGGTTACAACGATCCCGAAGGTGTTCTGACCACGTCCATCTGTTGGTATCGTGGTTTCCCATCCGTATGGATCAGAATCTGTCCGAGCATGCAGCTTCTTTAGGGTGCACGTCAGGGTGCACGTCAGGGTGCACGTCAGGGTGCACGAGGCGGCGCCGTGAGGCTGCTGTACCAAACAGCAATAATCAGTCAGGAGTGATCAGATGTGATCAATAACTCAGCCAGAGACGTGGCATCACTCTACAGGCTGAAGGAAAATAAATAATTCCTGAAGCTTAAGAGGACTCGCTGGTGAAGACAGGACGATGATGTGGACGATGATGTGGACGATGATGTGGACGATGATGAGGACGATGATGAGGACGATGATGTGGACGATGATGTGGACGATGATGTGGACGATGATGTGGACGATGATGTGGACATGAATCATTTAATGTCAGCAGAGATGTTGACGCCTCCTCTTTCCTACGCTGAGCTGCTCCTAAACCGGGATTATTCTGCTTCAGTCAGGATGGCTGAGGGAGGACCGTCCCCGGGAGGACCGTCCCAGGGAGGACCGTCCCAGGGAGGACCATCCTTGGAAGGACCGTCCTAGTGAGGACCGTCGCCGGGAGGACCGTCCCCGGGAGGACTGTCCTCGTCCCTAGGAGGACCATCCTCAGGAGGACCGTCCTCGGGAGGACCGTCCTCAGGAGGACTGTCCCCGGGAGGACTGTCCTCGTCCCTGGGAGGACCATCCTCGGGAGGACCGTCCTCGGGAGGACTGTCCCCGGGAGGACTGTCCTCGTCCCTGGGAGGACCGTCCTCAGGAGGACCGTCGCCGGGAGGAACGTGGGCGGGAGGACCATCCCCGGGAGGACCGTCCCCGGGAGGACCGTCCTCAGGAGGACCGTCCTAGTGAGGACCGTCCTAGTGAGGACCGTCGCCGGGAGGAATGTGGGCGGGAGGACCATCCCTGGGAGGACCGTCCCCGGGAGGACCGTCCTCAGGAGGACTGTCCCTGGGAGGACTGTCCTCGTCCCTGGAAGGACCATCCCAGGGAGGACCGTCCCTGGGAGGACCGTCCTCGGGAGGACCGTCCTCAGGAGGACTGTCCCCGGGAGGACTGTCCTCATCCCTGGGAGGACCGTCCTCAGGAGGACCGTCCTCAGGAGGACCATCCTCGGGAGGACCGTCACCGGGAGGACCGTCCCCCGTAGGACCGTCTCCGGGAGGACCGTCCCAGGGAGGACCGTCTCCGGAGGACCGTCCTCGGGAGGACCGTCCCCCGTAGGACCGTCTCCGGAGGACCGTCCTCGGAGACTTCCGGCTCCTCCTCGTGTTGGCTCACCATCCAGACCAGCAGATCCTTCTCAGTTCAGGACGTTATGGAGCAGCATCCACATTCTTTTATACGTACAATTCAACTTTGACCCAACTTGTAGGAGCAGATCTTTGACTAGAAGTTCACCGATTTTCACCGATGCACCTATAACAATTCCACAAAAGCTCCTTCTTCGTCACTGTTCTTCGGAGCAGCGCTGGGAGGACGGGCAGGATGCTAAGCTAACCCCAGAGGTGAAGTGTCAAAGGAGCCAAGAGGACTGGAGGGGCAAACAAGGCTGTGGTCCGGGGCAGAAGGAGAGCTGCTACACAATTACAGAGCAGAAGATGTTCTGTTGAAAGGCCACCAGAACAGGTCTGAAGGGAGATCCAGGACGGTCCGGGGGGGTGGGGGGGCGTGGCTGGAACACGCCCTTCTAATCGAGCTTCATCTCCGGTTCTGAAGTGGAATTGAGATGTGACATCAGCCCATACGCGTGTTTGGAGAATGTTCACAGCTCCGGGATCGAGCCGCGTCATAAATAATGCAGCGCGTTAAATATGAATGAGGTTTCCATCGATCAACATCAGGCCTCCCACTTTGGATGGGACATGCAAATATGGAGCAGCTATTGGAGAACGTTGCACATCCGCTTAGGACCTTCAGCTGAAGGTGATCGTTCCCTGCTGTGTTTCTGTTCCTGTTCCTGTTCCTGTTCCTGTTCCTGTCTGTCTGTCTGTCTGTCTGTCTGTCTGCCTGCCTGCCTGCCTGCCTGTCTGCCTGTCTGCCTGTCTGCCTGTCTGCCTGCCTGCCTGCCTGCCTGCCTGCCTGTCTCTCTGCCTGCCTGTCTCCCTGCCTGCCTGTCTGCCTGCCTGTCTGTCTGCCTCTCTGCCTGTCTCCCTGCCTGTCTCCCTGCCTCTCTGCCTGCCTCTCTGCCTGTCTCCCTGCCTGCCTGTCTCCCTGCCTGTCTGTCTGTCTGCCTGTCTCCCTGCCTCTCTGCCTGCCTGCCTGCCTGCCTGTCTCTCTCCCTGCCTGTCTCTCTCCCTGCCTGTCTCCCTGCCTGCCTGTCTCCCTGTCTGTCTGTCTGTCTGCCTGTCTCCCTCCATATGCATCCATCTGCTGGTTAGTGTGCAGATTAGCCTGCATTTATGCACAGTGTCTGCGAGACAGAGTGCCTCTCTGAGCCGGGGGCTTTTAATCTATTAAAGCCTGATCCTTAAACACTAATCAATGCACCCATTTATATTTCCATTACAGTGCAAAGGGAAGGGGATAAATAAAGCATGACAGTGGAGCTCAGTCCTGGCCAAACGCACCCTTGTTCAGGGTAACAATAAGAGCTTTGTACCAGCAGCTAATATGGTCAATTCCCATTGAAATGCTTTATTTTGACACTAGAAATAGTAAATTTGAAGCTGCGTTGCTCCGATGTTGGAAATCATTCGTGACAGTGTGACACTATTGATCCCCCAACCACAGGAATCAACACGACTCCGTGTCCCATCGTTGGTGCTCAGAAACCTCCAGTTCACTTTGCTCTCCTGGTTCTCCTCCGGTGGTTCTACCGCCTCGCTTTCATTAGCCTGAGTGATGCCTGCTCCTCACAGTGGATTTACAGCAAGCAGCTGCCCCCCCCCCCCCCCCCAACACACACACACACACACAGATTTGTTTCCTCTCAGAACACTTTATTAACCGTTCCTGCGTGTGTGCTTGTCCCTCAACCCCGGTTCATTTGGTGTATTTAAGTGGCAGATTCGCATTTAACTGCTAACTTTAGAATTGACCTTTTTTAGTGCTGTCTGGCTAACGCACACACACACACACACACACCCTTCACACCCCGCTCTGATGCCGCCACACCCACCTCTGAGATCTGCATGTATTTATTCTGCCGCATGTGAGCCAGAGTGTGTGTTTGTGCCCCGCTGTGGTGGTTTATTAGCGATGTCTCCTTTGATAGTTAGTGTGCACGCTTGATTATAGCTGAAAGGCAGTGGGCCGGACGCTGGGCTGCAGGAAGTCTGTCTAATGATATTAACAACATCCTTTATTGGGCAGCTACTGCAGGCAGAGGGGGAGAGGAGGGAGGGAGGGAGGGAGGGGAGGGTTCAGAGCACCGTGGAGGCCAGGAGGGCAGCTGGTCCGGAGATTTCAGTCAGAAGAAAACCAGGAAGAGGTCGATACCGAGGAGGCAGAGAGAAGAAACCACGGAGAGCTGAGTCAGTGCACCTCAATATAGTTTAGAGCGCTGCTCATCCGTCTCCGGCCTCAAACACGGAGTTTAACATCAGAACTGACATTGCCTAGCAACCCCTCTGAACCTTTACCTCCACCACGGAGACCTGCTGGAAATGGACAAATAGGCAGTGAGCAGCAGGGCAGGAAGTGTGTGTGTGTGTGTGTGTGTGTGTGTGTGTGTGTGTGTGTGTGTGTGTGTGTGTGTGTGTGTGTGTGTGTGTGTGACCAAAGGTCTCATCAAAGGACACCATGACCGTGCAAGTTTTCACTCTTTGTTCTGCTTTTAAGGTGGAAACACAAAAACAGACGTTAGCAGATCTTCTGCAGATGTGAACAGAACTGCATGTTGAATACTGTTGGAGGTCATCGCCATGGTTACTCTAACCGGTGAGTGACGGTGGCAGTCAGGTGAGGGAGGTGCAGTTATCCGCTCCGTCCTGTCAGAGGAGCAAAGACCCACGTCAACAGTGGCTCTGGAGGCATTTATCACACATTCTGTTGTCTTCCTCTGCCTCTCGCACACACACACACACACACACACACACCACACACACACACACACACACACACAAGGAACGCTTTTGAGATTTTAGGCACTTCGCCAAGGTAAATAGAGAAAAATTGCCTGCCTGATATTTTCGGTGTCAAACAAGACGTCTCAAGGTGACAGTTTTCAGCAGGTGTTAGCGCTTAACGACCATCATTTACTGTGTGTGTGTGCGTGTGTGTGTGCGTGTGTGTGTGTGTGTGTGTGTGTGTCAACTGAACTACAGGGAAAGACGGATGCTGACGGTGTTCACAGAGAGGCCAAGACAATGGGTTTATTTATCTCACACACACACACACACACACACACACACACACACACACACACACACACACCACAGGCAGACACTTAGAGAGGCGTAGGCTGGAATCAGCCTCTGGGAAATGTTCTAAATTAAGCAGAGAATCGCAGTTTTAACTTGGTTTTTGTTTTTGGTTTCTGGAATCTTGTGATTAATTATTAACAGAATCAGATTTCTGCCCCAGCAGTCAGAGATCCTGCTGGTCACCAGCCGGTCTGGTCGTTGCCCAAGTTCCCCTGGAGCCATCTTGAAGAGCCTGATCCAGGTCCTGGTGGCTGAACCTCCTGTGGGACCATCCAGGTCACTTTAGAGGGTCAAATCATGGTTTCATTTCACTACTTTAGGGTCCAGGTTGGTGCAGGTTGGTGCAGGTTGGTGTAGGTTGGCTCAGGTTGGCTCAGGTTGGCTCAGGTTGGCTCAGGTTGGTGCAGGTTGGCTCAGGTTGGTGCAGGTTGGCTCAGGTTGGCGCAGGTTGGCGCAGGTTGGTGCAGGTTGGTGCAGGTTGGTGCAGGTTTCTGTATTTAGCTGTGTAGATTTTCTCCTTCCTCTAAATTGAATTTGTAACAGTGATCAAAGGAAATGTGTCATGTGGCGTGTTAGGGAAAACACGCCAGGGAAGCCGTACATGTGTACACACGCTTGTGTCAGAGAGAATGAACATGTGTGAAGGGATTACACACACCCCTCCTTTCCCTGCTGCACGTCCAGGGTTCCCCTCCCCACAACAAATTCCTCAATTTCCTCACAACACATTCCTCAGGCATTATTGGTCACGGGCGTTATGGACCTGCATATGGTGCGTCTGTGTGAGTCCAGGGAGTATCGGGTTGCCTCTGGATCTGTGTGAGAAAGTGGAAAGGGAGACGGCATCACGAAAGCCTTCACCATAAATGTGGGGAACATCTCGTGTCTCAGCTGGGGCCGCTTTGACGGACAGAACGCGAGAATATCTCAGATTACAGAATATTTCATTCAGATGTGCTGGTGTTTCCACCCTGAGGAGTCCATCCTGCTTTAAATCGGGTCTCAGCGGTGAGTCGCTGAACGATCCGAACAAGCGATGGAAGCACAGGCTGGAGCAGCCTGGACGCTGACGCTGACGTTAGCATCAGTCTCATAAAACCCCAGCAAGTGTCTCCACACTTACCATGCAGTTCGAGGTAGTTGGTACAGAAATATTCCACGTTATCCCCACATTCACCCTCCATTGAGCTGTGAGCTGCAGGGAGCTAAAATGAGGCTTACAGACGCCGTGTGAACATCTATTGGGAGCAGTGGTGTGACTGGAGGCGTCCGAGTTGTCCAACAGGTTTAGCTGGAGTGTGAAATCCATATTGAAGCCCTTTAGTTGGAGCCGGCTCAGTGAGCTGCATGTAAGTGTGTATTGACTTGAATGCATCAACTTTCTCTTTAAGTGTGTGTGTGTGTGTGTGTGTGTGTGTGGTGTGTGTGTGTGTGTGTGTGTGTGTGTGTGTGTGTGTGTGTGTGTGTGTGTGTGTTGAAATTCAAACCCTCCACTTGGGCAAATATCTTTGGTCTGGACGCTGTAAAAAAAAATAAAGGAAATGTCCCAAAAAGGCCCATATGGAACTGATCAGGGAGGCCACATTTCTCGATGGCTACAAGCAATTTGTTTTAATTGCCTACTTAGAGGTAACACGGCCTCGCTCGTGCGTTTATTTCATAAAACCCTAAATGAAACATGAGAGCGCCTATTAACCGCTACAGTCATCAGGAAGCGGGCTCGTTGCGAGGTGGCGCGGCTGTTGGAGATGGACGTCCAGCTTCTCCGCCTGATTACACGCTGGGCTTTGATCTGAAACGGACCTACGTGGGTTTGAAACCCGAGCAGGTCCAGACGTCGCCGCTCCACCTGCTCTGAAGTGCAGCCGTGACATTTTCAGGGAATGAGGCTGCGACCGAGGCAGTAATGGAGCAGCGAAGCCTTCTCCGCCCTGCAGCAGGCCGCCTGGCTTTGATCTTTAGGCTCAAACCTGAGCGGGCGTCTCCCTGCTGGAGGGTTCCTCAACACCACCGCGGCCTCGGCCTGCTGCCCCTCCAGGACTCCAGCTGATGTCATCCCAAATATTCCCAACGGAGAGGAATGAGGAAATGTGCTGAGTCAGTAAATCACTGAAGCTTCTCCGGGAGGATCCAGGAATTTTAGGTCGGTCAGGGTGAAACCTGCAGACGGGTCCTGGTCCCTCTGCAGCGTTCAGGTCAGTGAGTATCGATCTGAAGGTGAAGCAGACAAGATGTTCGTCTGTACTAGCACAATATGCTGAATATCAAGAAGCAGCGGTCGGAACGTGTGCGTCTGCCTGTGTGAGACTTTTCTGAGGTTTCCACCTTCAGCGAACAAATGCAGCTTCCTCTGAGGAGGACAGATGTTTGACAGTGGGGCCGCAGGGACGCACAGACAGACCTTCTCATTATTTATGGCAGATATCGAGCACTTCCCAACTCCAGCGTCTGATCCCAGCTCATCGGTTAGCAGCAGCTTTTCTAAAGACTCTTTATGGCTCAGCTGGCGGAGGAGAACGTTCCCAGTTGGGGAGCAATAATCTCCTGGTTTCCTGGGCCAGAAAGCTCTCGTCCAGCAGAGACTTTATGTCCACGTGTTTGGTTGAACCGGCCTGAACGTGCTGGCGTTTGCTTTTACCTTCGGCTCCGCTGCCACAGACAAAGAGGCTGAAGCGTCAGACGAGGTCCTGCTTCTGTCTCCGTCTGAATGGACCAGGGATGGAGATTACACCCACTTTGTCTGTTATAGATTTCACAGATAAAAGCAAAAGGCAGAAACAATTTTGGTGCCACCGTCTGAACAAATTGCCCTCCGGTTTGCTGGCTGCCTTACGCATGTGGAGGTTGTGGTAATGGGCCCTTGTTTGTTTACTGTGGTCCTCCAGAACCGGAGTGGTCTGCTGTGTTCCTGGAGGAAAGCTCTGATGTGACAACGCTCTCTTTGTGCTCCTTTCCTGCCACGTTCTGCCGTGCATTTCTTTTCAGATCTTTTGACAGCGACTGGAGCTCTTGTGCACATCAATAGCAGCCTAAGAGCCCTCGGGATTGATCGAGTGGGACAGTAATTGTTGCTGCCATCGACAGCAGCCTTGCTATCAAATTGGCAGCTCCAAAAGGTGCATTTTCTTTGATTAGTTATCGTTAAACACGCAGCCATGCAGCACTTTCCTGCAGATGCTAATTTACTTGTACGTCTTCTTACAGAGCTGTGGTGTCTGTAACCGTGGCAACTTTATAGAAGTGCTATTTTAGGTATATTCATCAAGTATCACGGTTTGACAGCAGCCTTTAATCCGGATCTCCGTGTGTGAGGGAGATGGAACTTTGGGAATCTCACAGCTTTACTGTGACCACCCGAGAGGTTCTTCAAGGCTGAAGGTCCACCAGAACCACAAGTGGGTTCCAGAGGTGGAACCCAGCTTTTACAGGAAGGCTTTGGCTTGGGTTCCCAGACGGGCGAAGACATTTTTATCTTCTTCAGAAGGAGCCAAAGCAGCTGCTTTCGTGAGGGCCACACATGAACGGCACGTCTTTCAATTCCAGACATTTAGAAACGGTAATAAATCCAGACTGTTTCATATCGAGCGATTACTGACATCAGATTCCTGGTGCTCATCCTTCCTTCTGCATCCAAGATCTTTTCTTGTTTGTCCTGTAATTTCCACTAATGACCCGGTTATTCCAGCAATAATGATGATTTAATTCACAGAGATATTAAACCATTAATACGCCCGACTGCAGATAGCTCCTCTGAACGCATCGAGCCGGCGGAAGTGCTCCATAAATCATGTGGTTTTTCATTAGAGTGATGGAGGTGTGTGAATGAAAATGTGTCCAAATAAATCCAGAACTTCACTGGAGATGGAAGTGAAACGGAGGCACAACCTAGACGGGCTTGTTCTCGCTGTCTCAGCATCTGAGCCTATTTACACCGACGTTCTGTCAGTCTTAATCCAGGGAAGAAGGTGAGAGGGTTCCGTCTTGACGCTGCTGTTATTCCACAGCACGGAGGATTAGCTCGTGGCTACGCTATAGCAAAACTGGCCTCATGCTGTCAGCCCAGGCCGAAGCACCTGGCGACAACTGGAAGTGGAGAATGTGCTGAACGGGTCTGGACGGGGTCACTTCCAGAGAGGATTAATGTAGCGCCGCGACACGTGTGGGATGGAGCGCCATGGCAGACGGGAGGCGCTCGGCTACAAGTGTATTTGTCACAGTTAGCTAAGCACAGTTAGCTAAGCACAGTTAGCTATAAAGCTGCTGTACGTCAAAAGCCTGACGTGAAGGACTCCTCTCCTGTCCGCAGTGTGTTTCTAACAGTGTCGGCTGGCTTTATCCTCTCTCCATCTTTGTTTGCATCTGTCTGGCTCCTCGCCCCCCCCCCCTCCTCGCACCCCCCCCCCCCCCCCCGTCTGTCTTATCGCCGTCTCCTGGGTCTATATGAAATATTCTGACCAGACTTCTACAGTGAACTCATAATTAGAAACCACTGAACTGTGACTCCAACATGGGCTTTTTCTCCTATCTGCTGTACTGGGATGGAGGGGGGCGGGGGCGGGGGCGGGGCCTCTCCGGGGGAGGAACGCCTCGGGGGGGGCAAATGAAGGCGTCCTGCAGCGTGTTTGGAGAGATGGAGGATGAACTGATGGATGGATGGAGGAGCAGGAAGAGAGGTGGGAAAAGAGTTACGGCTGGTCTCCATCAGCCCTGTAGCAGCCCCCCCCCCCACACACACACACACACACACACACACACACACACACACACACACACACCCCCCACACACACACCACACACACACACACACACCCTGTTTCCCTCCCTCGTGGCTGCAGCAGGAAATGAATGTCCAGCAGCTCGGGCTGTTAATTAACATTTATGGTGCGAGATGAGCGTCGAATGGCCGCGGCGGCACCGGAGCGGCAGGTTCTAAAACCCCCATTTCTGTCTCTCCAAAGTAATGGTGCCGATCCGGATGTTGATCCATCCCATAATGCCGGTCTAAACGGCGCCGTGCCCCTGGAGCCACCCGCCGTTCGCCTGATCTAAACAGTAAAGAGTGGTGGGGAATTCATCACAGTAGCTGATGAACTTCATTTGGATCTGATCAGGTGTTGAGGAACCGTTCTGTTCTGGTCTGTTCTGGTCTGTTCAGCAGAACTTGCGGCCCATTTAGGAGCGAGACGTGCGCGTTGCTGCCTCGCGTGTCAACATTAAAGATCGGATTGTTCTGTGACGCGCTGGTTTCATCCAATGCTGATCAAACACCTCTGAGGACGCTCCTGCTCCGAAACACTGGTTCTGTCTCACACGGTGGGAATCAGCCCAGGCTCCAGGTCCACGGGGACACGTCGGTCCACGGGGACACGGGGACGCGTCAGTCCACGGGGACGCGTCGGTCCACGGGGACGCGTCGGTCCACGACACCGCGGACGCGTCGGTCCACCTCACAGACATCAGGTGGAGACCATCTTCTCCTCTGATCCAGATATGGTTCCATTGTTGGACACCAGCAGCAGGAAGTCCCCGTTTAGTCCTGGAGGGTTTGAACCTCCCTCCTGAGGCAGGTCAGCTGGACTGTTGGTGTTTGGACTGAGACCTGCTCCAGAACCAGACCCAGGTCAGACTGGGTCCACTGGGCTGATGACAGGAAGCACAGAACCACCCACGACTCCGTCCAACACCCCTGTTCTGTGTGTGTGTGTGTGTGTGTGGGGGGGGGGATGCAGGTCTGGGTAACACCTCAGGGGGGACTGGGTGTAGACGGGTCCACCTCTGCTGGTCCGACAGGAGTCCTGGACACAGGTCCAGTCCTCAGCAGCTCTGTCCTTCCTGGTTTTCCAGGCCTGATTTGTGAGTGTTTGTTGGGATGTTTCCCTGGTTTGAGCTGGTCTCCTCTCACAGGAACCTCCACCCATTAGAGGGTCCAGCAGTGACCTCAGAGGACACGTGTGAGAGATCATTCCTGTCTGAAGTCTCCGTCTCCATGCTGGTCTCTCTGACCCCACATCTGGTGTTCTCCAGGTGTTGTTACACATCAGACATCATCTCAGGTGCAGATGACAACAGAAGATCCAGCTGAGTCGGTGATGCTGGGACTCCACAGACGCTGACTCAGCTCTTTTCCACATGTGGAAGGTGGATGTTCTTGCATCTGGAGAGCCGAGAAGATGGAGGCTGCTCCGTTCTCGGCAGAAAGATGGAACAAAGGGAAGACGATGCTAAACCACCACTGATGGTTGACGTCATCCCATCACAATTCTGGATCTGACTTTGGACCTCGTCTGTGCTGAAGTGAGGGAAACAGACAAATTGAGTTTGGGCAGAAATGATTTAATCTTCTGGCTGGTGGCCGCCGTGAGGCGGAGGTGACCACAGCTGGAGCACATCAGGGTGGGGCTCTGCAGCACCACTGGGTCCATCTGCAGCACCACTGGTCCACCTGCAGCACCACTGGTCCACCTGCAGCACCACTGGTCACCTGCAGCACCACTGGTCCACCTGCAGCACCACTGGTCCACCTGCAGCACCACTGGTCCACTTCCAGCACCACTGGTCCACCTGCAGCCCACTGGTCCACCTGCAGCACCACTGGTCCACCTGCAGCACCACTGGTCCACCTGCAGCACCACTGGTCCACCTGCAGCACCACTGGTCCACCTGCAGCACCACTGGTCCATCCGAGTCTTTGCTGACTCAGCAGTTCTGCTTCAACATCTTTCTCCGACTCCCACAGATGAATAATTTTAGCATCGCCTGCTAACGTTGGCGGCCTCGCTTTCATTCTGCCAACTGTGGGTTTTGGTTTGTGCTGATTTGCTCAGTTTTGTTTTGGGTTTGAGTTTTATTTCTCTTTCAAGCTTTTTTGTGTGTTTCTGTTATTATTTGTAGCTGCTGTGAAATCTCCTCCTGTCATCTGGAGGATTGAAGAACTGCTGAGTTGGAAAAGTAGAGCTGTGCCAAAGTCTGGAGGAGTGTGTGTGTGTGTGTGTGTGTGTGGTGTGTGTGTGTGTGTGTGTGTGGTGTGTGTGTGTGTGTGAGAGCAGGGGGCAGATGAGGGGGAACAGACGAGGCAGCAGAAGGGGGCGGGGCTGTGTGCTGCACATTCAGCATCAGCTGATCCTGGTGATCATGTGACTACACCATCGCTGCCATGTCTCGGTGGAATCTCATCAAACGTCCATGAGTCCATGTGTGGACACATTTGTTGACACGTGTGACTGTGTCCAACACGCATCACATGACTCCGCCCCTGCTGGAGTTGCTCTTTAACTGGGGGGACCAAAGTCCTTCCACCCGTGGACACGTGCTGCTGGTTAAACCAACGCGTCTCCACATTATTGTCCTCGTCAGCACAGTGGACAAACCCTGCATATTTGTGTCCTGCTAACGTTGAAGGACGGTGTTGTGGAGTGTCCTCCTGGTCTCCTCCTGCTGCCATGGAGGTCCAGGTGTGTGTGTGTGTGTGTGTGTGTGTGTGTGTGTGTGTGTGTGTGTGTGTGTTGTGTGTGTGTGTGTGTGTGTGTGTGGTTCTCACCCGCCCCCCTGCCTCTGTGGGCAGGTGAGGAGATGGTGAGGAGATGGTGAGGAGAGGGTGAGGAGAGGGTGAGGTGGTGGAGCCAGATGGAAGATGTTGGGATGCAGAGCGGATAAGAAGAGCTGCCTGGGATGTGCTGTTTTTCTACCTGTTTAAATTTTAAAGAGGATTTATTCAGTTGCGCTGCCTCTTGAGGCTCTCTGAGATTTCAGCAGGATCGTATCTGTTTCAAGAACACAAGTTCAGTCATGGATTTTTCCCTGCCACCAGGAGGACGTGACAGATGTTCACCTCCATCTCTGGGGGTTGTGACTTGAAGCCTGGAGTCAAATGTGTTGGAGCAAAAGCTCTGCTACCTTCTTGATTTGATGCTAACAGGAGTCGAGCGGTTCCCCTCTCTGTGCACCTAAAACCACCTGGAGCTGCACCTGACCAGGGGGCGTTTGATGCGCTCCCCTCAGCGTGCCTGCCGGGTGGTGCTCTCGGTTGATTCAATGTTGCGTCGTCACTCATTCAACGATAGTTCCGTTTGCAGCTCCATGACTGTGACGTGCTGATTCCCTCTAAAGCTGTTTCTTCCTCTTCAACAGGGTGAAAAGGATCCTCTTCTCTTCCATCCCATCAGCGGTAAGTTCCCGTCT
>NC_079539.1:6728938-6741438 GCF_003711565.1 Takifugu flavidus | reverse complement strand
ATAGTACCTGGGGATGGACCGGTAGATCCACCGATAGTACCTTGGGGATGGACCGGTAGATCCACCGATAGTATCTTGGAGATGGACCGGTAGATCCACCGATAGTACCTTGGAGATGGACCGGTAGATCCACCGATAGTATCTTGGAGATGGACCGGTAGATCCACTGATAGTACCTTGGAGATGGACCGGTAGATCCACCGATAGTACCTTGGAGATGGACCGGTAGATCCACCGATAGTATCTTGGAGATGGACCGGTAGATCCACCGATAGTATCTTGGAGATGGACCGGTAGATCCACCGATAGTACCTGGGGATGGACCGGTAGATCCACCGATAGTACCTGGAGATGGACCGGTAGATCCACCGATAGTACCTTGGTGATGGACCGGTAGATCCACCGATAGTACCTTGGTGATGGACCGGTAGATCCACCGATAGTACCTTGGAGATGGACCGGTAGATCCACCGATAGTACCTGGAGATGGACCGTAGATCCACCGATAGTACCTTGGTGATGGACCGGTAGATCCACCGATAGTACCTGTAGATGGGGATGGCTGTTGAGCAGCCCTGCTGGAGGGTGATGGAGAACTTGGTTCTCATAGCTGCAGAAGCTTTGCTGCATAATTCAACAAACATAAACAGCAGATGAGAAGAATCTGAAGCTGCCAGATGTGGAAGCTTTGACTTTATCCTATAATGAATATTTAAACTCCGGTGACCTCAGCCTGCTCACTATTGTAAATCATTTACTCTTCTGCTGCTATTTTTAGAGCTTTTTTCCTTACTTTCTGTCCTTTCTTCCTGTTTCACCTCTTTTTATCTTGTTTCTTCTTGTGCCAGGTTTGTTTTCCAGCCTCTGGCATCCCAGAATAATCAGATTCTTAACTGGGAGGATATTTGTGAGTCCGACCGATGCAGAACAAAGCAGAGAACATAAAAAAGTGTGAAACTGGGTGTAATTACCTCCTCACAGGAGACGTCTGCCCCTGATGATTGGGTGTCTAATGAGCTCTGATAATGGTTCGATCCAAGGTGGGGGGTTAGATGAGGGAATCATCATCATCATCGCCATCATCATCATTATCATCATCATCATTTTCATCATCATCATTATCATCACCACCATCATCATCATCACCATCACCACCATCTCCATCATCATCACCACCATCATTATCATCACCATCATCATCATCATCATTTTCATCATCATCATTATCATCGCCATCGTCATCATCATCATTTTCATCATCATCATCATCGTCACCATCATCACCATCATCACCATCACCACCATCATCACCATCATCATCATCACTATGTGTGCTGGAGGTGGAGAATTCTCTTCACTTTGGTTCTGTCCATCATTAATGTTGCTGGTTCTTGAAGAACGTCTCCAGACGTGTCATTAACCCTCCAGCTGCCATCAGGGCCTCCAGAGGAGCTCTGCAGAGTGCACGTTGAGGCAGCGCCGTGCACGCTCTCCTGTACGTCCACGTTGTGTTGAGTCCTCCAGATGTTCCCTGGTTCTGGGCTTCCTCGCCACGCTTTGCTTCTGTCCAACCTGGAAACCTCCGGAGATTTTTAGCAACAACCGATTTGAC
This sequence comes from Takifugu flavidus, assembly GCF_003711565.1. Classification (NCBI taxonomy): domain Eukaryota; kingdom Metazoa; phylum Chordata; class Actinopteri; order Tetraodontiformes; family Tetraodontidae; genus Takifugu; species Takifugu flavidus. The sequence goes on along the minus strand of NC_079539.1, from coordinate 6,739,826 downwards.
GGTTGGAGGCAGAAGCTGCGTCGTCTAAATGGCAGAGCTGCGACACACACACACACACACACACGCACGCACACGCACGCACACGCACACACACACACACACACACTGAGATTAAGGAAACAGCAGTGTGGGCAGGTCAGCCCCCCCCCTCTTGTGTGATCCAGTGGATCCCTTGATCAGCCATTAAGGGAACTTGATCTCTTTCTTCCTCAGCTCTCTTCCTCCATTCCTTCTTCCTCATTCTGTGGATCACACAGCTGCTGAAAACCCGCTTCTCCTTCCTCCTCTTCCTCCTCCTCCTCCTCTTCACCCTCCTCTTCTTCCTCCTCTTCCTCCTCCTCCTCCTCCTCCTCTTCACCCTCCTCCTCTTCCTCCTCCTCCTCTTCACCCTCCTCCTCCTCTTCCTCCTCTTCTTCCTCATCTTCCTCTTCCTCCTCCTCCTCCTCCTCCTCTTCACCCTCCTCCTCCTCCTCCTCCTCCTCTTCCTCCTCCTTCTCCAGCTTCTTGTTTTTGTTCCTGCTAATGTGGGAGTACAAATTTAGCAAAACTAATCTGATAAAAGTGGTAAAAGCAGGTGTCAGTGGGGAGTTAAAAATGTAGAGAACGGAGCTTTAAATGGGTGATGAGTCTGGAACAGGATGAGAGCAGAATCTGCTCAGAACAGGCAGGCAGACAGACAGGCAGGCAGACAGACAGACAGACAGACAGACAGACAGACGGGCAGACGGGCAGGCGGGCAGGCGGGCAGACGGGCAGGCAGGCAGGCAGGCAGGCAGACAGGCAGGCAGGCAGGCAGGCAGGCAGGCAGGCAGGCAGCAGGCAGGCAGACAGGCAGGCAGACAGGCAGGCAGGCAGGCAGACAGACAGGCAGACAGGCAGACAGGCAGGCAGACAGGCAGACAGGCAGACAGGCAGACAGGCAGGCAGGCAGCAGGCAGACAGGCAGGCAGCAGGCAGGCAGGCAGGCAGGCGGGCAGGCAGGCAGACAGACAGACAGGCAGGCAGGCAGGCAGGCAGACAGGCAGACAGGCAGGCAGACAGGCAGACAGGCAGCAGGCAGACAGGCAGGCAGGCAGGCAGGCAGGCAGACAGGCAGGCAGGCAGACAGACAGGCAGGCAGACAGGCAGGCAGACAGGCGGACGGACGGACAGGCAGACAGACGGACGGACGGACGGACAGACAGACAGACATTCTCTTCTTCCTGCTGGACCAACACTGATCTGAGCCATGTGAGGCTCTCAGGTGAAACGTGTGTGTTGCAGGTGCTGATCTGTCTGTTTGTCAGTGCACATCTGAACTGCTGATGCGTGTGTGTGTGTGTGTGGTGTGTGTGTGTGGTGTGTGTGTGTGTGTGTGTGTGTGTGTGTGTGTGCGGTGGCACTGCTGACATGTCTGATCGGACCTTGATGGAGCTGACGGCTCAGTTTCAAGGATGGAGGTCAACAGCTCAAGGAGGACTCGGGGGGGGGGGGGAGTCCGCCTGTGTTTGGAGGGTCCAAAAACGGCTCCCCCAGTCGCTTCTTCATCACCATGGTAACGCCTGCTCACCAGCACCTGTTCATACTCAGATTTTAGGGTTTTAGTACCTGCTGGTCATCGGCTCTTTGGGGGATTTTGAGGTCCTGAAGGAGGGAAACCTGGCGACGGCTGATCAAAGCGGAGCTCATCATGAAGCCAAGGGCTCCAGTGGGTGCGCGGTCCTGCTGCTGGCTCCTCCCACCAGTTGCTACGGGAGACGTGTGACAGTGGAGCTGGTTAGGAGTGACTGATGCTCGCTGCCCCCTCAGGAGCCATGAGGGGAAACAAGTGGTGCCGATCCAATCAGAAGCTGCCTGCTGGCATCTGACTCCAGCATCGGCCATTAAAAGCACATTACGAGAAACACAACATCTGGCGCAGCAGTGGAGGGGGCCCACGTCCCCCCGACAGGGGCGGGTGCAAGGTCGCGACTCCGGTTCAGGAGACTGAAGAAGTTTAACGCTGCTTCAGCAGGAAACATCTGCCAGCTTCTGCTGCTGTTGGGCCGCTGGCTCATCATGCTGCCAACAGGCGCGTCACAGGAGCGCAGCAGCATTTCCACCACAGCCGTCAACACCAGGCAACACGCAGCCTGTTCTGGTGACCCAGGGAGCCAAAGCCCGGTTCTGAGTCTCACCTCTCCCCAGGGGGGCTGGCCTTGGGTGGCAGAGCAGCTAAGCTCCAGCTGCAGGTGAGCGGCAGAGACCAAGTTGGATCCCCACGTAGATGGAGAGCGTCTCTGGAACTGCAGCACAGAGCATCAGAACAGATCTTCCCTCCCAGCATGAACGACCTCCTGTTGGTTTAAACTGGAACGTTCATCTTCTCGCCTCCCCTGAAGAGACGCCACCGCGCAGTCAGACCTGGCTCCAACGACCCACGAGCTCCACTCCGAAGGTGAATTCCTCAGCTCCGTTTCCAGCAAAGGGAATAAAAAAGTGGATAATTCCAGATTCCGCCCCAAAAGTGAGCGGAGTTTCTGAAGCAGCGTGTAAAAATAGAAGCAGGAGTCATTTGTTGTAGAAGAAAAGGAGTTTGGAGCGTTGGGAAACTGTCATCGGAGAAGAGCAACAGATCCGCGCCTCGTTATTAAACTGCCATTTCCATCTGGTCGCGTCCCAGAATTGGAGCTGCTGCCACTCGTGTCTCATGTGGAGGTGGAAGGAAGTGACAAGTCGCTCCCTCGGAGCTGGAAGTGTTGTGACTTCTGGGTGAGTGACGGTCGATCCGCTCCGAGCCGGATCAGAACCAGCGTTGTTGCAATGCGGCGGGAAGACGAGCTTCTGTGGAGCGGCTGAAGACCAGCGTGGGGGTGATGAAACCTTCTGACAAACGTCTTCATGTTGTCAGAGAGACTCCGAGGAACTCAGCAGAACCTCTGCTGCTCGACACTAATCTTCCGTCCGGACTGTTGGTTTTAGTTTTCACATTAAATTTGGTTTGGTCGTCCATTAACGTCATCTGACAGGAAAAAGAATCTGATTTTCTCGCATTGACACTGCCAAGATCTTATCGACAGCTTGCAGTTGAGCTTTCCAAGGGTCTTCATCAGAAGCAGCTGTGCTCTGTCAGAAAAATAATAAAAAACCAAGAGGCTAAGCTAAAGGCGTCTGTGCCAGACAGCGCTGGATTAGCTGTACTGTCCGTTCATATTTCTGAGATTTTCTACTCAGAACTTTGGGTTGGATCCAGATTCTGGGTCTTCCTAACCCACAGTAGCTGGTTCCTGGTTCCTGGTTTTTCTGTTTTCATCATCAAACGCCGACTTGTTGCAGGAGAAGTTGGGATTGTTCAGTGTTCCACCTGTAGTGTCAAAGTTCTGGTCTTTTCTGTGGAAACCACGATGCAACTCCTCAGACCAGGGGCCGGTTCTGGAGGAGACCTCCTCCGGGGTCCTCCAGACCGTCTGCCTCAGGGTTCCTGCAGATGGAAACAGTTGTTCTCACTTTGGTTCTGGACGTTTTCAATCAGACGTCATCTGTCAGGTGAAACAAAGATGTTTAATCAGTCCTCATCACACACACACACACATGCACACGCACACACACACACACACACACACACACACCACACACACACACACACACACACGCACACACACACCCTGAATGGTGCAGTTCATCTGTGTGAGCTGAACTTGAGTTAGCAGCTGATTACTTTGGCACAGTGGTTCTGGTCTTAGCTGTAAACAGGCTGTGTGTGTGTGTGTGTGTGTGTGTGTGGGGGGGGTTCATCTCAGGAGCTCCTCCTACATTTATGCTGTTCTCGGCTGCTGACCCTCCTAACACACACACACTCTGTCTCTGTCGACACCTTTGTGCTCCTCCGTGTTCATCTTTGCTGGTCTTTGCTGATCTTTTCTGGTCTTTGTTGGTATTTGTTGATCTTTGTTGATCTTTGCTGATCTTTTCTGATCTTTGCTGATCTTTGCTGGTCTTTGCTGGTCTTTGCTGGTCTTTGCTGGTCTTTGTTGATCTTTGTTGGTATTTGTTGATCTTTGCTGGTATTTGTTGATCTTTGCTGATCTTTGTTGGTATTTGTTGATCTTTGCTGATCTTTGTTGGTATTTGTTGATCTTTGCTGGTCTTTGCTGGTATTTGTTGATCTTTGCTGATCTTTGTTGGTATTTGTTGATCTTTGCTGGTCTTTGCTGGTCTTTGCTGGTCTTTGCTGGTCTTTGCTGATCTTTGTGTCCCCCCCTCACAGTCCCTCCCTCTGCTCCTCCCTGTCTCCTTTCACCCCCCCAGCATCCGTCTCCCCCTCGCCTGTTTCATTAAGTTATTCACTGAGTGTTCTCAGTGTCTCCCTCACTTTGTCTCTCTCCCTCTCACAGCTCATCCCTGATTCTTCATATCTCACCCGTCTGTCTCTTCCTCCACCTGTTTTTCTTCTTCTTCTTCTTTTCCTCTTCCTCTCACAGATTAATGAAAGGCTGGTGTTGGGCTAATCCCTCGGACATGTCCTCACAGCCCCTTTGTTGTTCCGCTCTGACAAATGCCTGTTTCACTCCACAGCACTGCAGCCTCTTATCTCTCACACCCACACACACACACCACACACACACACACACACACACACACACACACACACACACGCTCCCATCCTTCCCCATGAAACATATCTGGTACCCTTTGGGGGCCTGAACTCTCGGTTCTTCAGGAGTGCTCCGGTCAGGAATGTGGGACCGTTGGTCACCTGTGCTGGAACAGTCCAGGTGTGAAAGTGGCCCACCTGCATGTTTGGCACTCAATAAAACACAAATCCACACAGAGACCCAGAACTGTTGAGCAGAAGGTCCCATCAAGCAGGTCCGGATGGGCACATTTGAAAGGTTTCAGCAGCAGCAGAGCAGCTTTTATGGCTGGGGGGGGGGGGGCACTGAAGGGCCTGGAGTTGCACAGAGACTCCCGCTTCAAGCACGAGCTCAGTTCTCTTCTTCTTCTTCTGCCCGAGGCCCCAGAGAGCAGCGAGGTCACGGCGCGGCCGCCATAAACGTTTGCTTAGATTAGGCCGTGAGTCCGAGGCCGACAGTAAATCTGAGCGTTCAGGAGCATCGAGCCACCTTCCTTTAGTCCGACCCTCCACACGACCGTGCGTTCATCATCACGCACGGCCCTGATGTCGTGGAAGGAGGTCGACCCTGGGACGGCGGCGTCCTGGCAGGTCAGACGGTGACCTGGTCGCCGTCGGCCACGTTAATGGGCGGCGCTGCCAGCTGGGCGGGGATGAATGTTGCCCTTACACAAACAATCGGCCGCGCACGTGCGTGATATCGATCTGCTCGCCACGGCCGCACGTGTCTCGGAGTTCTAGACGCGTTGGTGTCTGTTGCTCAACGGGCCATGATGCAACGCCACCAGACGCCAGCGTGTGTTTATGGGCTCGCCGTGCGAAGAGTCGGAGCACGTGCACAAGTGTGGCGCCGCCTGCTGCAGGGACCCCAGAACGAGCAGGAATCCTGGGAGACCAGCACGTGCACGTGCACGTGCACCGTAAACATACACTGACCCTTTCAACTCATGCCTGCTGCCGGACTGCACACACACACACACACACACACACACACACACACACACACACACAGCCTGTTTACAGCTAAGACCAGAAGAGGTTTTGCTCCAGAAACCAAAGATCACGTCCGCATGTGAATCTGTGCCCGTCGTTTACTCGAGCGTATGACAGAAATAAACACGTCTGACAGAAATAAACACGTCTGAAACAAACGGGCTGGTGGGGGCTGTGGGGGGAACCAAGCAGCAGTTCAGCTGCATCAGGCAGTATTTCCACTGGGTGTTGAGCTTCAGCTGATCCAGAGCGAAGGTGGTTGAGTCTCTAAAGGTCTCATCCCCAGCCTGAGCAGACGCTCAGCAGGGGGCAGTCCCCCCCCCCCCCCCCCCCCGACCTGGAGGCAGCGTTCTGCTGCTGGAGCTGCTGGAGCACCTGAAGGTGTCAGGAAGCACCTTGTGAGGAGCACCTGCGTCCACAGATGAAGACGTGAAGACTCCGCACGTCCCTCTAGGCTTTTGTCCTTCAGATGTGCTCGCGGACTGAAAAAAGCCCTGACACCTCCTCACTTTTAAAAGTTGATTACACGCAGCACATTTTGAGAAACGGCGACAAGCGCAGCCTCTTGTCAGCATCAATAATGTTTACGGCGCTGCCCCAGATCCTCCAGCGCTGCAAAATGATCCACTTTAGGTAATGGTTTCCTTTCCAAGACGGGATAGAAAACATCCTGGGATTAAGGCGGTAATTAGTCACGGCCTTCTGTATTTACGCACCCTGGATGTGGAATATCTGAGCGGCACATCACTTCTTTTGTTTCGCTCCTCACTTGTTCTCACTGGGAACGTTGAAGAGCCATTTTTCAAACCTCTGATTCTCTCATGTGGGAAGTCAAACATGTACAAGTCAGCCAAAGGTGAAATCCAGACCCGCCAAGGGGGATTTTTGGCTTATGAGGTCTCAGGCGAGACTCCTCTGATTCATAAAGGCGGAGAAGGAGCGTCTGCGAGTGTGTGCGAGGGAACCGAGGCGCTTCGGACGCTCTCTTCTGTTGGGGCCTCCAACAATCCATCTGGTTTCTCTACATCTTTCTGCTCCTCAGTCGATCAAACACGGAGCCTCAAACTCTGACGCTCCCGAGACAGGCGTTCAGGATTCAGCTGATCAAACATTTGTATCTCATCGTGACTTAATATCACTTTTGTTAAGTTTTATTAAGTTAACCAAACAAACTGGTTCCGCGTTCCGTCTGTCCACTTCAGGACTTTCCGTGTTGTTGGTTCCAGCCCAGCTTTGGAGGCTCGGACGATCGGAAGCTGCTTTTGGTGGCTGAGGAACCGTCAACCTGAAACAGGAAGTCGGCTCCCACAACGTTGGTGAACTCCTGATGAGGGCGTGACGCCAGCATCCACCTGGATAAGGTGGACCCGGGTCCGGTGGGAGGTGGACCCGGGTCCGGTGGGAGGTGGACGCTCTTCAGAGGAGGGAAAGGGGAGGAGATGAGGGGAGATGGAGTCCCCGCCTCTTTTGGCATCCTCCTCTCCAGCTTCCTGTCTAATCCCATCGAAGCTGCCATGAAATCGGCCGTCCTGCTTCTTCGCCTCTTGCAGAGAGAATAACGGAGGAGTCGCGGTGTTAATCCGCCCGCAGGCCAGCGTGCTCGGGGATTTGGGACGATCCCTCGCTGCGAAGCAGGAGGTGCAGAAGGAGGTGCACATGTATGAGTGGTGGCTGCGGAAGATGGCTCCCTCTGCCCCCCCGCTGTGATGATACGGCCATTCAGTCCATTTCCTCTCCTTGGGCTTCTGTCCGTCTTTCCGTCTCATTCGGCTCCGCCCCTCCCGCGACACCCATTCGTTCCTTCCCATTTTTTTCCTCAGCAGCTTTGTTAATACCCCTCAATCTCCATCCAGACTGGGAGCCAAATTAAATCCCCCAGCAAAGCTATGAACTTGGTTACAGCTGCCAATTTCACAAAGAGAGACATCCAAAAGAGTGGAGATACGGCACTTAGCAACGTATCAGTCAGGAGGCCTTCAAATGGGATTAGCAGCTTTTCTGCTCACATATTCATAACAATTACACCTCTAATTTCTCATTTCATTTACATTGGTTTTAATTGAGGCATTAGATGAGATGCAGATATGACACAAGGAAGCCAAATAATTAGCAGCGTTTTCAAGATGCAACAAAAGGAGCGCGTGTTGCATCTTATAGACATGCCCTTAAGCGCAGGTGCTCGGCCCAGTGCATGCTGGGACGGCTTCCAGCTCCTAGCAAGGCTGATGTGTTCAGAATGTAGATGTAGAAATGCGGAGATGGTCAGAAGGAGCTTCTGCGGACAGACCAAAACGATTCATTCAAGACGTGAGAAGACTCAACTGGAGTTTGGGCTGGGTTATGGATGAGGACGCAGCGTCGAGATTAGCGATTCGCTTCTCTGGAGCTTCAGAGGACGCCTGAATTTAAAACGAGGAGACCAGATGAATCACCTGAAGGTGCCTGGTATCCATCTTCATGCTGCGGGGACAGAGAGCGTCTGCAGGCTGAAATGGAGCTGGTTAACGAGCGCTCGCTCAGCACAGATTCAACTTGTCACTTTGACCCAGAATAATGTCGGCGATCGAAGAAGCAGCGAACGCACCTGACTGATAAACAGCAGCTGCAGCAAACAGTCTTCATCCCGGTCTCCTCAAACCTGCGGCTGGTTCAGCCGACGGCCACGGAGGCCGTCTGAGACTGACGCCGGATTCCAGGATTGAACGGGATTGAGATTCAAGTTGGGTCTTAATTAAGTGAACGGCATTAGCATCATTTAGCCTGTTTGCTACTCTCCTGCAGAAGCTAACTGACCTTGCAGAGGGGAACGTCCGATCAATTGTTCCACCTCGGATCTGATCGTTACTATCAGCCATCTGCTTCAGGCTCCCCTGGTGAGCAGCGTTAGCGTTCCTCAGCTTCTCTCTGATGCTTTAGAGACGAATCGTCTCTGGTCTCAGCTGCTCCCGTCTGTCACTTTCTCTTCCTTCACACTTCCGGCCTCATTCTGCACCTTCGCATTGGATTTAGTGTTGAGGGAGCGTCCGTTCTGCTGCGTGACCCTCATTACTGCTGCTGCTTCTCTGGAAAAATATGAGTGAACTGATGCAGACGGGTGTGTGTGTGTGTGTGTGTGTGTGGGGGGGGGGGGGGTCTGGATGAACTGTGTTGCTGTAATTACGGTGAACAAACTGTTCATTTCCTCTCCATTTCAGTGAAATATCAGCTCTATTTTCTCTCATTCTGGGCTGTAAAATCTCTCCTGCACGATTTTGTTTTGCGGCATAAATATGCAAACTCGGCACTCGGATGGTGGATTTAAACGCACGCTTGAAGTGACACGTAGCAACAATATCACTGAGCTATGGCATCTATTATGCTGCCTTTATGGAGCACCTAAGCAGTTTTATCCATCTCTGAGAGGGTTTGGAGCCGAGACGTATGGAGATGTTTGTCTCTCACATTCCTAATGAGATGTAAAGGACTTGGATCCCAGTCAGGCAGCGGGAAAAGGACGGATAATAAGAGTTGGTGTCTCAGATGGGAGAGACAGCCGAGGCGTCGCTTGTGTTCCTGCCACGGCCCGAGATTACAGATAAGTGCTGTATTTTCACAAAGACCCATTTGTTTTGATAAAGATTTATCCCCGAGCTCCAGCGGGAAGTGACGGGAGGCTGAGGAAAAGGAATCGACTGAAATGGAGTGTGAGGTGGCCTCTCCTTTAACACATCTCCTCTGGCCTCTCTCTTCCTCCTCTCCCATCTTTCATCTTTAGTTTCTCCTCCTCCGCTGCTGAATTTTTAATTTCCGAGCTTTGGGAATGTCCTGGACGTGCGGCAGGTCTCCAGGCCGAGGTCGTCTCTCACCAAACAGAGCTCACAGCAGATTGCTGAGTCATGTGACCATCTTGCGCTCACATGCTGACGAGCATCTGAAGCTGGTGTGAAGCATCATCTTTGGAGGCTCCGTCCCTGGAAGGTCGGAACGCCGTCCCGCCTCCAGCCGAGCGCGATGACATCATCGGTATTGACTGAGACCTCCCAATCCTGCGAGTCATGCAGGACGGCTGAAAGGAGGTCAGGAACAAATCCACCCTGATCCAGAAGCTAATGTCCTCCCTGCTGCTGAGTCGCTCCTTTGGACCCTGCAGGACAAACAGCACGTGCACGAGCATTCACACGGCAGCTTGTTTATAGAGCCGAGAGGTTTCCACCGACGGAGGGAGAGCAGAAACACTCTCACCTTCAAATGTGCTCCGCTCCTCTCTAATCTCCCGCTGCCCCTTTAAAAAATTACCTTTCTGGAGGTTCCGGGATCAATAGATCACTCAGGCTGCAAATGTATTATCTTACAGGGGGGGGGTGGATGGGGAGGAGGGGGGAGGGGTGGGAGGGTGGAGGAGTGGAGGATTGGAGGAGTGGAGGGGTGGAGGAGTGGGTGGAGGGGTGGAGGAAGGGATGGGTGGATGGGTGGAGGGAGGAGTGGAGGGAGGAGTGGAGGAGTGAAGGGGTGGAGGGAGGAGTGGAGGGGTGGATGGGTGGAGGATGGAGGAGTGGAGGAGTGGGTGGAGCAGTGGATGGGGTGGATGGGTGGAGTCCAGAACGATGAAGCAGGTAAATTGATGGCTGAGTATTTTTAGGTTGTTGACTGCAGCTGATCCTCTTCCTCCATCAGAGGATGAAAGCTGAAGCTCTTGCTCAGATGAGTGCACGTGTGAGTGCACGTGTGAGTGCACGTGTCCTCAGCAGGCTCTCAGGGCCCAGGCTGGTTCCTGACCACGTCGTGCCACAACTGTTCACCTTTGCTGGTCTCAGGACCGAGAAGCTCTTCGGGGGCTGGATCAGGGAGGGGTCAGCTGGGTCAGGGAGGGGTCAGCTGGGTCAGGGAGGGGTCCGGTTCAGTCCTGCTCTGGTACCAGGTTGTTGGTGGCTCCTCCCACCTCCTCCTCCCCTCTGCTCCTCTGACCTTGATCTTGAATGTTCTCCACAGCCTGTTGAAGTTCAGGATCAACACATCTGAGCGATGGAGTGTGTGTGTGTGTGTGAGTGTGAGTGTGTGAGTGTGAGTGTGTCTGTGTGTGTGTGTGTGTGTGTGTGTGCGTGCGCGTGCGCGCGTGTGTGTGTGTGTGTGTGTGCTTCTTCCTCTTCTCTCCTTTAGTTCACAGCTAATTTGCAGCTTTTTATTGTGAGAAGAAAAGCAAACGGTGAAATTGTTCATGACAAACGTCAGACGACTTTTATTCCCTTTTCCGTTCAGTCGTTGTTTCAAGCTTGTGTTTTGTTTCTTCTTATTTTGTTTCTTCTTATTTTGGGAACGAGCGCCCGT
>NC_079539.1:6721438-6723938 GCF_003711565.1 Takifugu flavidus | reverse complement strand
CGACGAGTCTGTTGGTTCACCGCTGAGTTTGGAAGATGATTCCCTTCATTTGTGGAGCTTCAGAGCTTCCTGTTGATCCGTGAACGCTCCAGAGGAGCAGTCTGAACATCAGGGTGTGTCCTCTGATGTGTCCTCTGGGGACACAGGCTGCATTCTCCCGGGGGGACGGCTCAGGAAGGGAACGCAGTCTATTCCCGTCCACGTCTTCAAACGTCTGAGTGGGCTCAGCTGCTCCGGGCCTCTGGAGAGGAGGTTCTGACCCGAGGCCTGTTGGTCGCTGCTGGTGGAAGTCTCACATGGGTAGGGAGGACAAAGCTGTCCCCCGGGTGGACATCGGGTCCTGCAGGAACGTTTTGAAGAACATTCCCACACATTCCACTCTGTCAGTCTCAGCTGTCATGAAGGTCATGATGGAACGTGATCTTCACGTTCACCTGCTGACGTGAGGACAGGTGAGGGGTGGACTTCAGCTCAGGATGGTGTTTCCTCAGCAGACACGTTCCCAGTCAGCGGCAACATTCCTGCTCCACCAGGAGGACGATCCCACGCTCCCACACGGCCTCGAGGTCCCCGTCACAGCGTGTCCTCCTCGGTCATCCAGGCTTCCTGGTTCTTCTGGACCATCTCAGACAGAGAAGATAGATGCTCCTGGTGAAGGATGCCCCCCCCCCCCCCCCCCCCCCCCCAGCCGCCCTGCTCCACCACCCTCACTTTCCAATTTAAATGCAAATGTTCCCCAAATCAGACTCCACAAAGAGGCAGAAAAATCATTTGACGCTGCGATGAATTATATATTTTAATTAGGCCGGAAGAAAGAATCCTGCCGATTCAGCCACGTCCACCTCAAAGGATGGATAAATAAACAAGGGTGGCAGGAAGTTGGGAATGAACGGAGGAGGGAGAACGGAGGGAGGGATGAGGAGGGATGGATGGAGGGATGGAGGGATGACAGGGATGGGAGGGATGGATTGAGCGGAGGGATGGACGGAGGGATGACGGATGACGGAGGGATGGATGGAGGGACGACGGAGGGATGGTGGAGGGATGATAGAGGGTGACGGAGGGATGGATGGAGGGATGATGGAGGGATGACGGAGGGATGGATGGAGGGATGATGGAGGGATGGATGGAGGGATGATGGAGGATGACAGAGGGATGATGGGGGATGACGGAGGGATGACGGAGGATGGATGGAGGGATGATGGAGGGATGATGGAGGGATGACGGAGGGATGATGGAGGGATGATGGAGGGATGACGGAGGATGGATGGAGGGATGATGGAGGGATGACGGAGGGATGGATGGAGGGATGATCACCACATCAACCACCTGAAGCTCCTCTCCTTCAAATCTGTATTATTTGCTGCTTGATGGGTTAAAGACCTCCATGGTTGCTCCCTGCATCTCATGCACACACGTGCACACACACGTGCACACACCTGTGCACACACACGTGCACACACACGTGCACACACGGCACACACACGTGCACAGATTTTGGAGTTTGATGAGCAAAGCAGCACTTGAAGGTGGTGATTGTGACGCTCTGACAGAGATGCAGTTTTAATTTCACCCCCCGTCACTCTGGAGTATCTGGAGAAGGAAAACATCTGAGCTGCCACTCACACACACTCACACACACTCACACACACTCACACCACACACACACACACACACACACACTAACACACACTCACACACACTCACACACACACACACACTCACACACACACACACACTCACACACACACTCACACACACTCACACACACACACACTCCCAACACACACACACACTAATACACACACTCACACACACCCCACACCACACACTCACACACACACCACACTAATACACACCCTCACACACACTCCCCACACACCTCCACACACCACACACACTAACCACACCCACCACCCTCACACCCACACACCCACACCCACCACTCACACACCCCCTCACACTCACACTCCACACCCCGCCACACACTCACAAACACCTCATCCACACCCCCCCCCCCCCACTCACCCCACACTCCCCCCTCCCCCCCCACCCCCCACTCCCCCCCCGTCCCACCACACCCCACACACACCCCCCTCACCCACACCACACACTCACACACACCAACTGGTCCTTTGACCCTCATTGATCCTGAGGGTGGTGCTGTGTCTGCAGCCTGCCACCAGGGGGCGACGCCTGGATATTCAGGTCCGTGTGTGTTGATCACCGATATTGATCCCGATGCTCGTTTCTCCTCGTCGCTCGTTCCAGCTCCTTATTCCACGTTTGGTGACACGGTCAGAAATCTGCATGAAACCCGAAACGTGAATATGAATCATGGCGGAGGAGAAAATGAGGGATTGTTGTTGGTCGCCCGCTTCTTCTTCTTCAATAAATGAGCATGTTTCCATCCGCCGCTGGTGTGAGACGCGTCCTGGTGTCTTCGAGACGCCCGAACAGGAGACAAAGAGACGGATGGAGGGAAGCAGAAGGGACGAGG
>NC_079539.1:6690863-6721338 GCF_003711565.1 Takifugu flavidus | reverse complement strand
AGAAATTTCGAATCCAATTTGGGAGGCGTTTGGTGGGTCAAAAATCCCCCCTCTCAAATCACACGTGAGGATTAACGTTTGTTGAAGCAAAGACAAAATCAAAGTGACTGCAAGGAGAGACGAGAAGCAAAGATGAGGACAGATGTGGTGAACATGGATACAGTAATCGTACAGTAACACAGCTTCATATAACTGGCTAGGACACAAACACCAGGATGTTTCTCACATGTGGACCCACAGCGACGGCAGATGGTGTATTCAGGGACCGCTCAGACGCCGGACATTTGACTTCTCTCAGGGATCAACCAGTGCCATCAAATTCTGGACAATGACCAAAAGTTTGTCATAAAGTTCTGATGAAAGCTCCCAGGTTCTGTGGGCTCCACACACCTGAGGAGGCTTCAGCAGAACCTTTTTTTATCATAGTTACTGTCACAAAAGGGAGGAGCCACATCTGAGAAACTGTGACCAACAATAATTTTCATTGATAAACATCACTTATAACATGACGGGTACTTTTTAAATGTGGTATACAATAATAATATACAAAAAGCTTCAACAAGATCCATGCATAGTAGGTGGCTTGGACATCCAAACTGGAGGGTCTGGCTTCGAAGCACACTCTACAGTCTGATTAGAAGCTTTGGATTGACACATCAGAGCCAGGATGGCGCCCAGACTCTGGATCCGGGTTTGCAAGCGCAGCATCAGAGGCTAAACTACAGCTGCTGGAGGTATTCAGACCTGTACTGACCCAAACTGGCCGCTCCGACATTGTCTGTGCCGCCAAATCACATTAAAGGTTCAGTTCATCAAAAAACAAAGACAAACAGAAAAGCGAACAGGTAAAATAAAAGTGACACATTCTATCAGAGATTTTGATGTTTGCTTCCTTTGGAATTGACTAAATTTGTCCCTGTTGATTAAAGGACAAAGATAGTGTGTAAAGGTAAATTCAGGTATGATGTCAGGAGTCCATCCCGGCCAGGGTGGGGGAGCTAGCATGCTAGCGTCAGGCTCATGTTGATGACGAGCGCTAAAATGGGGAAACAGCACAGAAACAGGACGCTTGGCTGAGGTTTAAAGACGGGAAACCCACAGGGAACATTTTAAAAGTGACTCCGAAAGATAAACCAGGGCTAACTTTTTAAGTCCTCTGAGAGTCGTTCTTTAGCATTTAGCTGCACAGATGAGCTTTAGCACAAAATCTATGTCAAGATGCTGAAAAATCACCATGTAACCATCAAGATGACGAGAACCACAAACTGCATCGACAAAGTGAAGCCACAGAGACGTTCCTGCTGGCAGGCTGCAGTAAGAAGTCTTCCCCTCCCAAAATGTCAGGTTATCAAGGTAAAGGGAAAGAAGCAGAGAACTTTAAAATATCTGCTCATATTCAGCAGCTCCTGGATCTCTTCTGCTCAGACTCTGAGATGGAGTTCGTCTTATTAGAGACTGGCCTCATGTTTCCATCACGCTGTGTCTCCAATGGGGACCGCTGGACGGTCAGAAGGTACTAAAGATAAGAAACAAGCTGACATGCAACATAAATGTGTAATAAAGCGTCCCGCCTGGACCTGATGCTCCACATCCTTCAGGACGCCATCAGAAGCTACTCGGAGGAGGAGGAGCTACTCGGAGGAGGAGGAGCTCTTCCACAGCACCTGAGCCGACTCAAAACATAAAATCCCAGAAGCATTTCCTCTGTCAGCAGCACTTCCTGTTCAAACGTTTAAAGCCAGGCCATCGCTCCTTCATGACAGCAGTGGCTCTCCTAATGCATTGTGGGTAGTGTAGTAACCGGTTTTCCCTTCTGTTGTTCCTGAATCCTGGATGGACTGATGTTCTGTGGGTGGGCCTGTGTCACAGACGGGGGCCGGATCCTGGGAGGAGCCCTACAACGGGCCATCGAGGAGAGAATGACCTGTGGGAGGAGAAGAAGAGCAGGAACCAATCAGGACACGGTGATGTCATCATGTTGATGAGCCAACGTGCTGCTGCCATCCCATCCTCTGAGGGCCGTTTCGAGGGAACAGCATCAAGAATGCATCAGAAAATGAGAACGTTAAGAAGAGCCAGAGTGTGGTCTCACTTTAGATCGGCATGGACTTCATCTTCACCACAGAGGCCACTTCCTGCATGGTTACATGGTCGCGGCGCCTCTGCCGAAACCTGGAAAAACAGGCAGTCAGTCAGGGAGCCGCAGACCTGGACGAGGGGCAGCAGAGCGGCGGCACCTTACCACACGACAAAGATGAGGGAGAAGATGGTCACCAGGACGACCACGGAGAACAAAACCAGCACGATCACCAGACCCAGATTACTTTCATTATCCAGGTCGTCATCTGAGACGGAGAACAAAGACACTGATGGTGCCTGTGGTGAGGAGCTCCTTTTAAAGAAGGCTCCCACAGGCACTTATGAGGAGTAAACACACACACACACACACACACACACACACACACACACACACCACACACACACACACCACACACACACACACACACACACACTACAGCTGTGGAGGTTCAGCAGCTGTCAGACTCCTTGTTCGTCTCGTTGCTACGGGAGACAGGACGACTGTAGTTGAACTCACAGTGTATCTTGGCCGTCGAGCTCCCGGGGTTGGGCTGGAAGGTGAAGACGTCGTGTTCCGTGGCGTCCTCTGTAGGCTGAGTGGTGGCGGGGACTGAAATGAGAAACCTTGGTAAACACCACGCCTGCTGGAGGTTCTCCGAGGGTGAACTTCCTGTCTGACCTTCCCAGGGCCGCACCAGCACCACCGGGCTCCAGTCGCTCCACTGGCTGTCGTTGTTGATCTCATCTTGTGCTCGGACCTGGACCTGGTGAACGTGTCCAGCCAGAGCGTCGGAGATCATCTCCGAACACGCCGTGGACAAGAGCTGAGGGGCAAGAGAGTAAACGTGAAGGTGATCGACTCAACAACCACTGGAAAATCCCCCTTTCCTCAACTTTAAAGCAATTCATGGAAAGTGAGCTGAGGAGAAGTTCTTCATCACGGGGAGCTGAGCTGCTGCGCCTCATGTGACCACGAGGCCATCGGCACTGGACCAGACCCTGTTTACTGACCTCTGACCAGAACATGGAGCCCAGAGGCCTGTATCTGATGTGGAACAAGAGTGGGAAAGCGTGTTCCAGCGGCCAGGACGAGGGAAAGTTCCAGGACACCATCAGCCTGGTGGAGAAACCCTCGATCTGCCTCACCGACACCGACTCCGGAGGGTCTGGTTTCACTGCAACGCCAGGAAAAGTTCACGGCTTAGACGGGTCCCTCAACTTCTCAGGCCAAAGACGTCAGGACGGCAGGATGAACTGCATTAACGTTAACTGCAGTCTTCACAAGCTCTGGAATAAGACCTCCGCTCACCTCCAGACTCTTTGAGAGCTTAAAAATGGAACATTTTAATTCCCATTTCTTCTGTATCTGCTCATCTTTCACGACCTTAAAGACTCTTACACAGCGTGTGGAGCGCGAAGCGGTTGGTTGTGGTGCAGGAGCCCAGGCCGTTGGTCTCGGTGACCCTCAGCGTGTGGAGCGCCTGCCAGAACGCAGGGTGGTGGACCTCGCACTGCTTGCGGACGGCGTCCACGACGCACGGCTCCCAGTCCCCTTGACCACTGCAAGCACACGGTGAAGCTGCTGAGATGAGCTCCTACAGGCACCGGAACTCGCAGTGACCCGCTCTCACCGGAAGGAGGCGGTGTACTCGCCCGGCAGGAAGGTGTCCACCAAGTCCACCCAGGAGCAGCGGACGAGCATGTGATTGGGCACCTGACAGGAAATGCTCAGCAGCCCAGGGGGATCTGGGAAAGAGAGTAGGTCGCACTTAGTTTCAGGCCTGAGCGCCACTTTTATAAGAAGCTCACAGGACGTTCAGAAGAGCAAATGATGTAAACGTGAGGCTCGTTCTGAACTCAGAGTACTCGAGGAGACATGTGAGCTGTGAGCACGCCTTGTCCTCCAAAAGGAAGCCCAGTGAGGGAGCTGCTTCCTGTCGGGGACATTTGGAGGAAGCGGAGGGCTTTGTCAGTGTGGAGGCTGATAAGATGCACTTCCTCTGAGGACCAGGAGCACCGCTGGCCTGGAGTTTCTAACACTAAGCAGAGGAACTGCAGAGGAGGACACTCACGGCCCAGACGCAGCCTGACGGTGTGCAGCAGCCGCCCCCGACTGTCCCAGCAGCTGTAGTCGCCTGCGCTGACAGCTCCACCTGCTGCAGGACTAACCTCCCATCTGAGGTCACCTGGTGCCACGGCAACGCTGAGCTGTTGTCCCGGAGCCAGGTGACAGGAGTCCTGCTCAGAAACACACACACACACGCAGTGGGACCCTGTAGGTCAAAGGTGATCTGGACGTGAAATTTGGTCATTTTTATAAACTCATGAAACTTTGAAACGGTCCTGAAATGTCCTCAGACACCAGTAAGTCTGCACTTCCTGTTGTTCACTTCTTACCAGGTCGACGATTTCCCACACGCCAACGTCACATTTGAGTCCAAGCGCCAGAACTGCAGTTCTGATACTGAAACACACACACACACACACACACACACACAGCCCATATTAAACAGTACCTGCACACACACTGGCTGTGTTGATGTGATTTAGGGCCCAGTGTTCCCAGTACAGTCAGGCTATCACAATAACATGACCATAAAAGGTGGCAGATCCTGCCGACGTTGAGCCGAGGAGACTTTGGCACGTGGTTCAAGCCTCTCTGAGTGTTATTGTTCCGTCCAAATGTATTATCATCATAATTAAAATGTTCGTCTGCAGACGTCAGGAACTGAGAGACGCCGATGATGGCAGCATGCAGGTGAACGTGGGAGAGCTTCTTTGGTCTTTGATTCATTTTTTGGTGTTGATTTTATGCTCATTTTCTTCATTTCTTCACTGATTTGAAGAGTCCAAACTAAACAAGCTTCAGCTCCTGGAACCCTGTGGAGGTCTCGGCCCTCTCGAATGTCAATAATCAAACAGAAGTGGGACCATTTTCCAGCCACACACAGAGCCAGCGCTCAAACATCTGCAGCTCGGACACCTCTGGCAGTGCTGCACAAACATCTCACCATCTGAATGGATCTATGAGGTGTGTTAGAACCTTCCCGGCCAAGCCAGACGTCTCTGGAGCAAATCATCCTGAAGCAGCTCTGAAGGTCTCATTGTTTGGGACAGGTGATAAAGATTCTGGTTACACTGGTATGAAATCTGTCTTTACGACCTGATGAAACGGAGCCCTGAAGCTTCCCTCGTCTCTGGAAGGAGCTGTAGGTCTCTACCTGGGCAAATATTTGCTGTTCTTTATGAGGTGATACTCTATCTGCAGCTCCTGCATGTTTGGCTTGGCTCGGAGACCTGCTGGCATCGATGGTCGACCTGGACTAAAGAAATAACCCCAGAGCGCCCGTGTGCACCAGCCTGCCTGTCAGGCCCAGTCTGGCTTTGGTCTTCCCAATACAAGCAGAGAACTCCATCAGAAATCATCTTCAAAGATGGATGAACCCTTCAGGCTGCAACAAACAAGTGAAGCAGAGAAAACAAGAAGATCTGTGAGGAGGGCCTCTGCTCTGGTTACACAACGACGGCGCCTGCGCTGCATCAACGTGACAAATGGAAGAGTGAAAGGAGGAGGAAGTCACAAAGCACCGGCAGCGGAAACCAGCTCCAGGTTCTCCCACAGCAGCGAGACCTTCAGCACATTTAGAACCGCAGGTCCCTCTGAGACCTCCTTAATGCTGAAACTAAAGCTCTCAAACTCGGTTTTCTCTTGTGTTGATTCCGAGGCTGTGAAACCAGAAGCAGCGGGAGGGACGTGAGCAGCGGAGCTCCATGTGGATTCTGAGGTCACGTTCAGCCTGAAGGAAGACCGAACAAGTCAGAGCAGAATGTTTTACTGTGGTCTTCATGCAGAACCATCAGCCCTCCGCAGGTAAAGCCGATATTCTGCTCATGCACGCGTCCAGACCGAGGGTCAAACTGCTCCTCTGCTCTTATTAATGCCTGTTTTTACATTTGGTTTATCTGCTCTCTCTCTCTCTCTCTCTCTCTCACACACACACACACACACACACACACCACTTTGTTTTATCTGGGGCGTCAGAGGAGTCTTGGCTGCTCTGAATGTGTGTATTCATGTTTTATTGGCAGTAAAGAACATTATTCCCCAAACCCACAGCGTTCCACTCATATCTGATTCTGCCTCTGGCAGAAGGTACCAGTCGTGCGTGTGCATGTTTGTGCACATACGCGGAGCCTGACATTCACACATATGTGTGTAGGAAGGTGAAAAGTTTCTCCTGAAATCACACCAACACAGAAACTGCCAGTTGGACTGGGTCTTTTTAAAACACTGAAAAAAGAGAAAGAGGCACAAAAAAGAAGCTGTTGAATTTGAGCGGGTTCAGAACAAACAACCGCAGAGCCAAAACAATAAAAACCAGGTTGGTGGAGGCTTAAGGAAAAAGTGGATTTTGTTGTTAAAAACCTGACAACTTATATTCTAAAGCTGTGCAAACAAAGACCCCGAAATGGGAGTCAGGAGCATGAGTGTGTGTGTGTGTGAGTGTGTGTGTGTGTGTGTGTGGGTGAGTGTGTGTGTGCGTGTGTGGTGTGTGTGGGTGAGTGTGTGTGTGTGTGTGTGTGTGTGTGTGTGTGTGTGCGTGTGTGGGTGAGTGAGTGGTGTGTGTGTGTGTGTGTGTGCGTGTGTGTGTGTGTGTGTGCGTGTGTGTGTGTGTGGTGTGGGTGAGTGTGTGTGTGTGTGTGTGTGAGTGTGTGTGTTACCTTCATCAGTCTGAATCTGAGCCTGACTGAGACGCAGCCACACAAACCAGATGACTGTCAGTAACGCAGGGCTGGACGGACGTTCGGGCATCTGCAAACACACAAATCAAAATTGTCAGGCGGATTTTGGAGCATCTTCACACGCGTTGGAGGTCAGAGAGCAGCAGCCTGGCGCGTCACTACGGTCGAGGCTCAAAAAAAACCACCGTTTCACAGAAATGTAAATGGAGTTGGAGCTTTTCAGCGTTTTTCCCAGAAGCCCAGGGGAGCTGCGAGTTGGTTCCAACCCAGCAGGACAGATTCGTCATCCTGATGGCAAACATAGGAGGCTTCACCCTGACTGTGCACACTGGAACAATAACGTGCACAGTGTGAGGTGAAGAGGGCCATCGATCAGCAGCAGCTCTGTTAACTTCAGTCCAAAGTTCATTAATAACACATCTGACGGAGCTAAAATAGTGGAAAGCCTTCAGGGTTAGGGTTATGTCACGTTTAAATCTCACTCAGAAAAATGGAAAATACAGTTACAACAGGGAACCAAGAACAATGGTGTTTTACTTAGATTGTATTTTTCTTTTATTCTTTTTACATTTATGTCTCCCGTATCACCTCCAGGAGATTAAGGTTGCCATGGATACACACTAGTTTATGAAATCCTGAAGTTCCTGACAGTGGTGTGATAGAGTGTGAAAAGGTTCCAGGAACCTTCAGCTGAACAGAGACCTTCTGGAGGTTCCTCAGGGAAGAACCCCTGCTCATCCTGGCGGCCTTGAACCATTTAAATGACTCTGAGTCCCTCATCTGATGGTGGTCCTATCGGTCCTGGGATGTGTGGAATACTGGGCTCTTTATTAGGGGCCCCTGCTGAGGCAGAACCTGACAAGTCCCAGCCTTCCTGCAGACCCCTGTTCTTTAACAGTGGTTCAGAGGTGGAACCTAAAGGGGTGGTGGAGCACCTCCACAGAACGAGGTTCCACAGGAGGGTTCTGGGTTCCAGTGCCGACCAAGTGGACCTTGGTCGTCCCCTGGTGTCTTTACAGACCAGAACTACAGACCAGAACTACAGACCAGAACCGCGATAAAATCAAGAAGCCTGAGAGGGTGTGTGAGAGCGTCAGCATAAAATGATCTGTTGTGAGGAGAAAATTAACGATTCATGTTGAAAAGGAGCCAGAAAAGTGTTGGCAGCTCCACTGAGGTTTGGCCCTGGTCGTGTTCCCGAGAGTAAACATTCCGATCAGCGATCCCGCCCAGCAGGGGGCTGAACGTCGGAGCCTCAGAGGACTGATGACGGAACACACCTTCATCCCTCGGCTCTACTGTGGACAGGCGTGTAAATTCAAATGGAGCCGTTCGGAGCGCAGCAGCTCAGATTCCCACTTCTTTCCACAGGCTGTGTAACAACAGCCCCCCCACTCTGCTCAGCCCCCCCACTCTGCTCAGCCCCCACCACTCCCCTCACCCCCCCACTCTGTGACTCAGCCCCCCCACTCCCCTCAGCCCCCACCACTCTGCTCAGCCCCCACCACTCCCCTCAGCCCCCCCACTCTCTCAGCCCCCCCACTCTCCTCAGCCCCCACCACTCCCCTCAGCCCCCCCACTCTCCTCAGCCCCCCCCACTCTCCTCAGCCCCCCCACTCTGTGACTCAGCCCCCCCACTCCCCTCAGCCCCCCCACTCTCCTCAGCCCCCCCACTCTGTGACTCAGCCCCCACCACTCTCCTCAGCCCCCCCACTCCCCTCAGCCCCCACCACTCTCCTCAGCCCCCCCCACTCTCCTCAGCCCCCCCACTTTGTGACTCAGCCCCCACCACTCCGCTCAGCCCCCACCACTCCCCTCAGCCCCCCCCATGCATCCATGGATACCGTCACCACGCGTAGACACACGTGACCGTCTGAGATAAAACTGCAGCTACGCAGCAGCACAACCACGATCAGGGAGGGCGACATCACAGCAGGAGCAGCACCTGAAAACCTCCGTTGTCCTGGCAACGCAGGTGGAGGACGCACAAGGTCCTGACAGGGGCTCGACAGGCTGAGGAGCTCGACAGGCTGAGGGCTCGACAGGCTGAGGGCTCGACAGGCTGAGGGCCGACAGGCTGAGAGCTCGACAGGCTGAGGGCTCGACAGGCTGAGGGCCGACAGGCTGAGAGCTCGACAGGCTGAGAGCTCGACAGGCTGAGGGCTCGACAGGCTGAGAGCTCGACAGGCTGAGGGCTCGACAGGCTGAGGGCTCGACAGGCTGAGGGCCGACAGGCTGAGAGCTCGACAGGCTGAGGGCCGACAGGCTGAGAGCTCGACAGGCTGAGAGCTCGACAGGCTGAGGGCCGACAGGCTGAGGGCCGACAGGCTGAGGGCCGACAGGCTGAGGGCTCGACAGGCTGAGAGCTCGACAGGCTGAGGGCTCGACAGGCTGAGGGCTCGACAGGCTGAGGGCCGACAGGCTGAGAGCTCGACAGGCTGAGGGCCGACAGGCTGAGAGCTCGACAGGCTGAGAGCTCGACAGGCTGAGAGCTCGACAGGCTGAGGGCTCGACAGGCTGAGGGCTCGACAGGCTGAGAGCCGACAGGCTGAGGGCTCGACAGGCTGAGGGCTCGACAGGCTGAGGGCTCGACAGGCTGAGGGCTCGACAGGCTGAGGGCTCGACAGGCTGAGGGCTCGACAGGCTGAGGGCTCGACAGGCTGAGGGCTCGACAGGCTGAGGGCCGACAGGCTGAGGGCTCGACAGGCTGAGGGCTCGACTCTCTTTGTGGCAGCACAATCCCTCATGGTGACTCACAACCACTCTGGCTGCTGCACATTCACATTCACAGAGAGTCGGGGGGGGGGCAGCAGACGCTGAAGACTCCAGGAGTTAATACTGTACAAACATCATCAAAGCCAGGAGAGTCTGTTCTCTGCACACACACACACACACACACACACACACACACACACACACACTTACTGCACTGACACAATAAATGACAACAGGATGTCCTGTTACTGAGGACAGTCATTAGTGTTTATGTCACAAATTAATGATTAACAAAGACTAATGTTTAAATTAACCAAGTGTGTGTGTGTGTGTGTGTGTGTGTGTGTGTGTGTGTGTGTGTGTGTGTGATCTTGCAGTGAGCCAACATCTCCAGGAGGCCAAACCCTGCTGGTCAAGGATAACAATGAGTGCTGGGTTTACCCAGGTAACCATGGCAACCACTTCACTCCCCGTCTCTGTGCCCTTCCTGGGCGATAACAACACTGCTGACTGATGTGGGCGTGTGGATATTTGTGAGTGTGTGTTTCGGTGTGTGTTTCTGTGTGTGTTTCTGAGTGCAGGAGGGTTCACTTGAGTCTAGGAAACGTGCACGTTCAGGCAAAACAAGGTCGTTGATGAAGCTCTTTCATTTCAGTCGCCTGAGACCAAAGTTCAGGGACGTTGTGAACAACATCCAAACGGACAATATTGACTGATTGCAACACCGTCAGTAGACTGAGCGGAGCTGAGCTGAGGGGGCGGAGCTGAGCTGAGGGGGCGGAGCAGAGCTGAGGGGGCGGAGCTGAGCTGAGGGGGCGGAGCTGAGCTGTTCCAGGCTCACAGCATCATCAACAGAGCTGTTCAGGTGAGATAGGTAGCAGAGGCCCCAGCAGGGGCCCCAGCAGAGGCCCCAGCAGAGGCCCCAGCAGAGGCCCCAGCAGAGGCCCCAGCAGTGGCCCCAGCAGAGGCCCCAGCAGAGGCCCCAGCAGTGGCCCCAGCAGAGGCCCCAGCAGAGGCCCCAGCAGGGGCCCCAGCAGTGGCCCCAGCAGGGGCCCCAGCAGAGGCCCCATGAAGGCTGGACGCTGGACCGAACAGACGCTCCAACCAACGTTCAGCACGAGGAGAAAAACAGACGCTGCCACAAAAACTCACTCGAGCTGCTCGGACCACTTCCAACTCTGGACTGAGCCTAAACACACACGCTGTAATGGCTGCCATGTGTGTAAGATATCAGCCAAATCACAGAGCATGTGTGTGCGTGTGTGTGTGAGCAGAGCAGAGAGTGTGTGTGTGTGTGGTGTGTGTGTGTGTGAGTAGAACGTGTGTGTGTGTGTGTGTGTGTGTGAGCAGAGAATGCGTGTGTGTGTGTGTGTGTGTGTGAGCAGAGCAGAGCGTGTGTGTGTGTGTGTGTGAGTAGAACGTGTGTGTGTGTGTGTGTGTGTGTTGTGTGTGTGTGTTGTGTGTGTGTGTGTGAGCAGAGCAGAGCGTGTGTGTGTGTGTGTGGAGAGAGAGGGCGCGAGAAAGAGAGAGACAAGTTTTATTACTATTCACTATTAAGTGAAAACAGGGTTTGAATTCTTACTGAAAGATGAAGTTTAGCTGAGAGAAAAACTGTGTGTACGTGCGTCATTGACACAGGTATCACAAACCTGTGTGTGCACGCACATATGCACAGTGTATATGTGTGTGTGTGTGGTGTGTGTGTGTGTGAGAGAGAGAGTGTGTGGAGCATCTTGGCTTTAGCTCTACAACACTGGAATTTCCTCCAGCTCCTCCACCAGGGTAAGATGTCAACCAGATGCCAGCTATTCATACACACACACACACACACACGCACGCACACACACACACACACACACACACACACACTCACACACACACACACACACTCTTAAATGAAGACCACAGCTCGCCTCACAAACAAATTTGTAAGAAAACCTCAGCTGTAAACAGACACACAGGCATGAGCACAGGCCCGAGGGCTAAAATAAGACGCTGTCACACATGTCGGTTACTTCACAGACGTTTGTCTGTTTACGTGATTCTCACTGGTCCATCGACAACACAAGAGGAAAGTCTGTTGGGTAACAGCAACAGTGGCGCAGCCCCCTGCTGGCCGGCTGCAGTATGGCACGACTGGAACGACGAGCTACGCTAACACCGTCAACATTAAAGGGACCGTTGTCTTCAGGCAGCCAAAGTCCCACAGACGAGCTACGAAGCGCCAGATAATTAGCATTACTCCCAACAATATGGTGGACATGAACACTTAAAAACCCTTTTGCTTCACTCTCAGTGAAACCAGCAGCAGTCCATAAACATGATGTTTCCAGTAATCCACTTCTACTTCCGTCACTAATAGCATTAGTCCAGAAAGCCTGTGGCTCTCATTAAATGTGATCAATGAAACAATTAAAGAACTTTCCCAAACCAAAGTGACATCATCATATCCCGAGTCCCCCGATGCTACTGCTAGTGTTAGCAGAGCGGCGACACTAGCAAGCGCAATGATTCAGGGCTTCGCTGGCGTGATTAGCAACAGAAGGGCAGAGGGTGGAGCTACGGCTGGATGTGATTGATGGGCAGAACCCAAGAAGCCTTCGGTCCGGTCGTGATCGCCGCCAATCAGGGAGGAATCCTTTGATTTCCCGAGCAGCCTGTGATTAGCTCCCTGCTGCAGCTGCAACCATGCAGCTTGTGGTCTGGGGTGGTGGTTTATTTGATGGATCCTTCTGAGATACCAAAAGAAGAACGCCACGGTATCATTTGTGGGCACTGGGCTCACCATTTTTCAACGATACTCTGCCAGAATTCTGTGTTTTTTCCATTTGTTTCACAACTATTGATGGTATTTTTGCATGTTTTCCACTGTTGCTCTGATTTCCTGGGAAACCACAATGGCCAGAAGATGACATGAGAGGCTCCGTCAGCTCCAGCTCCACGATGGTCCTGGAGCTCAGGGTGCTGCCGGAACCGGAGGGATGAGAGCGAGAGACTCTCCCGACATCCTGTTTTTGCCGCGAGGCTCAAAGCAGAATAAGGCCACATCGGGAACGTTCCCACAAACAAAAGAGGACATGATGTCACCGCTCATATTTAACGACGGCACGGAGACATGCAGGCAGAGTCAGCTGGCAGAATCCTGAACCGCAGCACTTCATAACTGGGGCCCGGAACATTCCGTGGAGATAGTGTCCCAGAGAAGACTCCCGGTCTCGAGTGTGCCCACCAGTAGCCAGAGACGGGCTCTCTAAACACCCCCCACATGCTGACACCTCTGCTCTCCGTTAGCCTCACACACACACACACACACACACACACACACACACACACACACACACACACACACACACACACACGCCTGCAGCTACAGGACACATCATGTGACCGTTCTCATGGGCTGTTGGTCTATTCAACTCTGACCAAGAGTTGACCTCTAACACTGACCTTTAACATGTGTGCAGAAGAAACACATAACGTTAAATCACTGTCACACACACACACACACACACACACACATCCATGTACTTTACAATACATACGCCCACACACACCCCCTGTTCATGAGAATGATGAGTCACACTGCTGGGAACTCCATACTTTCCCCATTACTACTGACTGGAGTAATGGGGGGAGAGAGGAGGTAAAGGGGGAGCGAGGGGTGGGGGGGTAAAAGGGGTGAGAGGGGGTAAAAGGGGAGAGAGAGGGGGAGAGAAAGGAGAGATGGGGTAAAGGGGGGGCTTAAGGGGGGAGAGAGGGGGTAAAGGGGGGTAAAAGGGGGGGAGGGACAGCAGCAATTAACCTCAGTGGCTCTTCAGACGACCATAAAGTGCCTGTAAACCCTGAAACGCCGCCCTGCTGGAGGTGATGAAGACGAGCAGATCGACGTCTTCCTCCCGTTACACCGATCACACTCTCAAACAGGATGAACGGAAACGCTTGGCTCCACCTCCAGGCCAGACACGGGGATCCAACTGACGTCCCCCTGCGCCTCGGCCACGCCGGGTCGGTACCGGACCGACCGCCGGCACGCTGAGAAAGTTCAACCTCTGATCTGCTAAATTAGTGAATGTTTCCCTGTGTAGTCGGAGGCCTCCTGCATGACAACGCCTGGTTGGTTGCTCTTTCTGTCCAAGCCTGGGATCCATCACGGGGTGATTTCTCCTGACAGAGATCCGGTTCTGTCTGGCCACGCTGGAGCCTCCAGATCTACAAACTAGCACCAGGTTCCCCAGCAGTCATCAGTGTGTGTGTGTGTGTGTGTGTGTGTGTGTGTGTGTGTGCGTGCGTGTGTGTGTGCGTGCTGTGTGTGTGTGTGTGTGCGGTGTGTGTGTGTCGTGCGTGTGTGTGCGTGCGTGCGTGTTGTGAGTGATGTGTGTGTGTGTGTGTGTGTGTGCTGTGAATGAACGTGGGTGTGTTGGTTCATCACAAACGCTCTCCACGCTGCTGCAAAGGTAACACGCTCTGTCGTGCACGTTACCTTTGCAGCTTCCTCCTGCCAGACGCGCCTGCTGACTGATGCACGTGCACGTGACCACGCCGATCAGGTTCAGTCACGTACCCGACAGCTCAGGGAACTCATGAAATACTGCAGCTTCCCAGAAACCTTTGCCAACCCTTGCAGCCACGTGAGGAACACACAAAGGCTCAGAGGTCAGGAGGTCACCGACAGCTGTCACTGAACCTTCTGAAGTCTTCTACCGGTTTAGACTCTCTCATTATCCCGTAACCATGGCAGCGGCTGGCTCAGTTAGCAGCGGAGCTAATGCGTCTCCAGCCCACTCAAACCTACCAAGAACGATCTGGAACATCTGCTCACACGGATCCAGTGTCTCAGCGTCCGGAACGGCAGCGTTCCTGGTTGGAAGTGAAGCTCTGCTCCGAGTTTCTCTTTCATTCCTCACCTGCACAAGCTGGACGTGAAAGCTAAGAACCTGGAGCTGTTTCAGCTCCTCAGAGCCGCAGCAGAACATCCAGCAGGCTGCAGGGTTTCTGAGAAGCTCCTCGCTTTCAGAAGAAGCCCTAAAACCTGAGATGCACCCACACACGCAGCCACACACACCTGAGAGGTAGTTTACTATAAAAGACCGAGGGTTTTATCTCGGAGCCCTCTCTGGAATCGCCGCGCTCTCATTTGCTGCCAAATCTGATAGCATCAACATGCTCGATAGCAGCCGATTATCCTCCGTCAGCGGCGCTAACGCTCCATGAAGACAACAAACAGCAGAGATGAAGAGCTTCAACCACCGAGGGGAAGATGCTCCACACCAGCCACAGGCAAACAGACAGGAAGATCTTAGTTCTGCTGGATTCCAGCTAGATGACAGCATGTCGTCACCCCCCCCACCCACACACACACACACCACACACACACACACACACACACACACACACACCACACACACACACACAACACACACACACACACACACAGGTCGCCCAGGAGAGCTTCATGTAATTCCAACAGACACATCTATCACTTATAAATGAGCAGCGCCGTAAAAATAACCTCCAGGTACGCAGCAACACACTGAGTACACACTGAGTACACACTGAGTACACACTGAGTACACACTTTCACTCAGTTGGATCAAAGATGGATCCAAACAAAAGCCGGACGCTCCAGCTCCCGTCCACCGCTGGGTTCTCCGACACGCAGAGGAGTGTTTGTGGTCTGCTCTGATCTCCACATTAGATTCTGGATTTATCTTTGTGTCTCTGCTCACTTGGACAAATCCAGGCTTGTTCCGATGCCTAACGAGGCCTCGCGTTGGATGGAAACGCCGTTTCGGTCTATTTTCACCTCCTAAATTCATCTCCAGCATCAGCAGTTGAGCAAAACTGCAGCCAGAACGTTCCTAAATAACACAATTCATTAAGCAGAGCGCATATTTAGAGTTTCGAGGTAGCGGCCCAGCTCAAAACAGGAAGTCATTAGTGCTTCGCTCTTACGCAACACTTACGGCTGCTCTGACCAACACGCAGAGACTGGAGGGCGTGGTGCGTTCAGGGACACGGCCCTAACTCTGAGGCGGGCCTGTGGATGGGAATATGATGGTGCCTTCAAGTGCTCACCCTCTTGGGGTTCTGATGATTTTTTTCCTTTCCGTGAAATAAAAGATGTGATGTTCCATTATTTTACCGTAGAATTATTACAAATGCGATGTGATAATAACAGCGTTGTAATAATGAATTTTCCACCTGGCAGGTTTAAAATACACACAGTGCAAAATTAGGTGAAATAAATACAATAATGAGTTCTGCAGACCGGGACCAGGACACCAGCAGCACCCAGAGGTCCCAGAAGCAGAACTCAGGTCCCACGTTAGGGATCGTTCATTGAGTTAATGACACATTAACTAACGTTTTAAATGGGTTTTTCATGTTCTGCTTAAACTGACATGAAAACAAGCAGCTTCCCTCAGATGCTTTCCTCCTCACCAGACACCAGGAGGTGGGCGGCAGCAGAGGCCGGCGTGCACGTCAGGACCCCCGGACCCTCGGGGCCCTCCAGCAGAGCCAGGAGGGGAACCAGGCTGCAGCAGCTTGGAAATCGCTCCAGTTTTCTTTACGCTACTTTGGCAAGAAACCACTGGTGATTCTGGAGCGCCGTCGGCTGGAGCGTTTTCCCAGCACAGGCTCAGCTCGTGCCAGCGTTTAACGAGCGGCTCGCTGTTTTCACAGCTCGTTCAATCCGGCACAAGGTTTCCATGAACCTGATCTCAGACCAGCCGCGGTCCAGGCAGCAACAGGCACGTGCGCACGTCGAGCTGATCGTTTTAAAGATCCAGCCGTGCCTGCGTGGAACCAGCCGCCATCTCGTCCGAGTTAAACTCACCATTCCACCTGAAGCCCGAGCAGAATGTTTTTCACCAATAAATCTTCAGCGCTCACACAAGCACCATCATTAAGGACGTGTGGTCACAGCCCGCGGCGGCGGCGGTGGCGGCGGCGCCCTGGGGAAGCGCTCCGTAGCGCCGCTGAGCTACAGTCGATCTTATAGGCGACTGTTGCGGCGCCAGACGGCCATGACACCACGGTGAGAGACTTCCAGCCTGCTCTAAATAAGACGCTCCTCGATATGAACCAGATGCAGATTCTGGCACCAGCTCGCGTACGAAGGAGCAGGATTGGGTTTCGCGTTCTGACTGCGCAGCTCTGCACAACCTGATGATGGAACTGACGTAAAGACGGGAGAGACGGGTCAAACTCCAGCCCAGCAGAGCAGCAGAACCCCCCACCGAGGCCCCAAAAGCTGCCCTAATATCAAGAGAGAGCGGCCTGAGAGCTGGCAGGCGGCGCTGCTCTGGAACAGCTTTCTCTCTAATTTAAACTTGATTGCTGTGGGCTGAAATATGAGCGGAGAGGAGCGTATGGACCGTATGCTTCTGATTAGAGAGCAACGAGGGTCCTCCAACTGGAACGTGGTGCCTCTCTTTATGAAGTGAGCATGGAGGGGAAAGTCTGACAGGCCAAACAAAAAGGTTCTGATGGAACAATGAGGCAGAAGGAGCCCAAATCTGTCTCTGATTTGCTCCTTTTCAGGTTATTAATCATGAGTCTCAGACAATTTGGCTCCATATTGTTCTGCCAAAGATCTGTTTTCTCTGAACTAATGAGGCCCAAACGGGCCAGATACCATCTGTGGTGTAAATACCAGCAGCCTGGTGGACAGTCTGCCGAGCGTTCACCTGCATAAAGTCTAACAAACTCACTTTTGTAACTTTTCAAAGCTCTTATTTAAGGTTGCTTTTGCCAGCGCGCGTGTGACAGACAGCTGAGATCTGTAAAACAGGCCGAACGCCATCTCTTGGACTCGGCCGGTTCTGAAACCAGTTAAAACCAGAAGCACCTGTGGGTGGGGTACGATAGGGAGCGCCTCCAGCATCAGGCCAGGAACACAGGTTTGGGTCATGCCAGTGGAGCGACGGTCAGGAGCTGGAACATTGAAGTGACTGTCAACAAACTCAGTGTGAACTCATCTCCTCCACCGCTCGTCTCCGGACGGCGCTCCGGACAGCGCTCCGGAACGCCGCTCTGTCGTCCCCTCCTGGAAGCAACAATCTCCCCTCAACTCTCGACGTGATGCCGAGGCAGCAGAATTCAGCAGAACTTCACATTTGCCATTTTAAATCTTTTTACAGCTGCTAAACAAGAGTGTCTTTTCTTTACATTGGGTCCATTTACTTTGTAAATGAGGTTTGTTCCCACCAGGAGCCGAAGGACTCCGAATGCCAACGTTCCTCGTTCCTGAACTCGCCGTCATCAGAATTAGCCTGTCATCAATCACAGAAACGTTCCTTCTCAACTGTCTGGATCAACACGCCGATGTCCTGACTCTGACCATCTGGTCACCCTCCCGACTGTCATCGTTAGCGTTCAGAGCCCGGACGAAAGGTCCCGCGCGGCTAACGCGCCACTGCTTCTGGAACATTCGCCACTTTTATCAAGTCTTCTTGTGTAACGCCCCAGAAACCCAAGAAGCGCACAAAAACTTCACTGTATCGTCTGGTGACAGGATCTCTGGCGCAGGTTCAAACCCGGCGCTGACACGCAGCCGTGCACGACACACATGCGCCTTTTCAGCACGTCCCTTCCACATGACTTAACCTTGATTTTCCAACTGTTTCAAGCTCCAGAAGCATGACCTCTGACCCGCGCGCTGCACAAAAGAGAGGAGGACAATGTGGAGAGTTGGCGAGCGACTTTCTCTGCTCGTCTTCTTCTTCTGGTCCTACGCTGAGACGGCCCCGGGCTCCGACCCTCGGCCCCTTCTGTTTGCATTCCTGTTGAGCCTCATTTAGAGGCTCCATCCCTCCTCTGGCTGCAGGAATGCACATCTGTACTGAGACCCCATCTGTCTGGCTGTCTGGCTGTCTGCATATAGGTGTTTTTTGGTCACTAAATGAATGAATCCACATGTTCGTTGGTCCATTGATGCTGTTTATGACAGTATTAGATGTTATTAGGTGTTATGAGATGAGTCTTCTGAGGTCCAACAGCAAAACAAGTCAACAAGAGATTAAACAGACACTGCAAACTGTTGGTAATGGCAAAGAAAACCAATGCCATTCACTCTAAGAGACCTAATTTAATTTATTAACCGACAAATATTTGCTCGTGTGGTCCCCGCACTGAAACTGGGGGGGGTTGAAGATGTTTTTCCTGAAATTACCTGACACAAAGAAAGTACTGGAATCATGTTGGAAAATCATGACGCGGCTAAAAAGAACTGCAAGAGCAGATACTTTGTAAAATGTTAACGAGTGAGGCGCTACCAGGCTAATGAGGTATAAACAAGTTAAGCTAGCGGCGGGGCCAACTCTCCCTCCGCTCCCGCCTGTCCCGCACCGATCCCGGATCAACTTTTTCTAAGAACGCTCCCTTGTTATCGCCTCTACCGTAACTGAAGCTGATCAAACTCACCTTGGCAAATGTCCCCCGAGTCATACAGGCATTATTCTGTTGTCTCCGTCCATGGCCGGGACATCTGTCGAGTTGTACTTCGGCTCCCCGGAGAGACTTTAGACGGGCTAGCGGGGCAGGAGAGCACCAAAGTCGGACATGGAGGAGGGGAGGCGGAGGCGGGGAGAAGACAGGGGTCGGGTCTATCATTGGCGGAGGTGGCTGTCAATCAGCGGCCTGGTGGGCGTGTCCTAACTGTTAAAGGATTATAAAGGCTGAGCCGCGCTCCCGATCCCGGGTCAGAGGAATGTAGAGTGGAAAAATCCGGGATACTTTAGGAAGGATACCTTTATTTAGGCCGCGAATGAGGACAGTAATTCAAGTCTTTGGTGAAACGTTGCTCTTTGTCATAGAGTACGTTACTATTATTAAAATTTTGGTCAAAACATTTTATTCTCGTGTACAATTGTTGAGTATCCAGCCTTAATTATTTTTTTTTAAAAAAACGTTTATTTAAGAAATTATCTTTGCTAGTATTGACAAGAAATACATTTCAAATGTGGCCCCCACATCTCTGTGTTGGATAAAATAAGTGTTCTATTTTAGGTGTCATAAACAAAGTAAACACGTTGATATTCACTGCTCTCATGATGGCAGCGAGCTGCTTCACACACAGTAAATGGGATGGCAGGATCGTCTCATTATGGGTCAGCACACCTTTCCTTCTCCATCATCAGGTGGAAAAACACCGACATCAGTAGAACAGATGAAAACTGATGGTGCAGATTCAGGGCGCAACTGAATTTAATGCTGTTTGAAACATCTTTGGAAGAGAAAAATTTCCTTATATGATTAGTGCTTTAATAACTAATAACAGACAACAATAACCTGATTAACGAGATGAAAATCAACCTGAAGGCAAATATGAGTCACATTGTTATATTTAACCTAACTGAACAGCTTACATTAACCCTATAATGACTGAGCAGCAGGACGTATTAGAGAACAATAACTTTAAATGAAATCTAATCACAATTCAACAACAACAGGCTCATTTCTTATTCCACTCTGAACCCCTGCTGGGAGGAAAATCACCATTTAGCATCCAGGTTACAAAATAGTCACATTTCAACAAGTTGTTCAACATTATTCCCCAAACATGGATTCTGTTGTCGTTCATGGCCAGATTTCAAATCCTGGTAGTTTTATGTCATTAAAAAAAGTAAAGCAGAGATGTTTTTAATACCCGAGTATCTTCAGACATCTGACTGTAACATTACTGATGATTTTATTATCAACTCCCTCAATTCTCTGACTCCCCTTAATGATAATAAAGCATTAATAAAGTTATAAGTGGGTGGATGGATGGATGGATGGATGGATGATGGATGGATGGATGGATGGATGGAGGGATGGATGGATGGATGGATGATGGATGGATGGATGGATGGATGGATGGATGGATGGATGGATGGATGGATGGATGGATGATGATGGATGGATGGATGGTGGATGATGGATGGATGGATGATGGATGATGGATGGATGGATGGTGGATGATGGATGATGGATGATGGATGGATTGATGGATGGATGGATGAGTGGATGATGGATGATGGAGGGATGGATGGATGATGGATGGATGGATGGATGATGGATGATGGAGGGGTGGATGATGGATGATGGAGGGATGGATGGATGGATGATGGAGGGATGGAGGATGATCACCCGTATCACAGTGTTGCTTCCATCTGCTGGTCATTCAGGCTCATTACACGCGGAGCTGTGACGTGGAGGATGTTTGTCACGTGTTCAACATTTTAAATCAATTATCTTCTTTATTATCTTTGTTTATTATCTTGTTTAAGGCTCAGCGCGCACGACTGTGACTGATTCTATTTGCATTAGACATTATAAATCACGGGGCAATAATGATAATGTGATATTCCCAAACAGGAAGAGGGCAGGGGCATGATTCATCACCAACAGCCCCGATCAGATACCACCGACCTCAGAGAGGGAGCAGTCATGAGGCCCAAGACTAGACCCTGTGGAGCACCACAACCCAGGGAGAGAGACCACAAGTGGAAGAGTCAAAGTGGGAAACACAGCAGTTCCTTTCCTTTGTGTTCCAGATTAGCAGCATTACCCAGCATGCAACAGCACGACCAATCACAGTGAGTCTCACCTGCTGTGACTGACTGACATCATGTGACGGCAGCTGTTCTGCTTAGGGTGTGGATGTGTGACATTCAGCTGCAAAACACACTCTCACCACCTCACTGACTCACCCCCCACACACACACACACACACACACACACACACACACACACACACACACACACTCTGCTGATGGTGCTGTCATCCCTGTACAGAATCACTGGCAGCAGTGGGTGTTGTTTCACTGACTCGGCAAACATACCACAGCTTTACTCACCTCCATTCCCTCCCCATTCCCTCCCCATTCCCTCCCCATTCCCTCTCCATTCCCAGCAGTTTTCTCCGGCTGCCTCAGAGCTGCTCCAACCTTCACTGGAGGAGGTGAAAAGTGAACTCTGTCTCCGTGTTGTTGCAGATTTCTAACCTGGTTCCTGAGCTCCGTGTGTGAAGCAAAGATGCCTCTGTGGATGTTGCTGCTGTGTGTTGCTGTCCAGTTGTGTTGTGCTGCTCAGCCTGTGGACGAAGTCATCACAACCAGTGAGTACTGGGAGAGGAGCTGGTGTCACTGGTCGTCCCAAACCCAAAGATGTGACTGATTATTGAGTTCTAGTAGTTAGAGTGAACTGTTGCTGCTCCACTCTGCTGTGTGTGTGTGTGTGTGTGTGTGTGTGTGTTGTGTGTGTGTGTGTGTGTGTGGTGTGTGTGTGTGTGTGGTGTGTGTGTGTGGGTATGTGTGTGTGTGTGGGTGTGTGTGTGTATGTGTGTCTGTGTGTGTGTGTCTGTGTGTGTGTGTGTCTGTGTGTGTGGGTCTGTGTGTGTGGGTCTGTGTGTGTGTGTGTCTGTGTGTGTGGGTCTGTGTATGTGGGTCTTTGTGTGTGTGTCTGTGTGTAGGTGTCTGTGTGTGTGTGTGTGTGGGTCTCTGTGTGTGTGTGTGTGTCTGTCTGTGTGTGGGTGTCTGTGTGTGTGTGTGTGTGTGTCTGTGTGTGGTGTGTGTGTGTGTCTGTGTGTGGTGTGTGTGTGTGGGTCTGTGTGTGTGGGTCTGTGTGTGTGTGTGTGTTTAGCTGGTCAGAATGAGTCAGGCTGTTTAAATAAGGAACATGGAAAGTTTGACATCTTTCAGGAATCTGAACTCAGCACCTTCTGTTTCACTCAGTTGATTCTTATTAACGAGCCTCAATTAGAGCTTTTGACCTGAGGTGACCTGAGGTGACCTGAGGTGACCTGAGGTGACCTGAAGGTGACCTGAGGTGACCTGAGGTGACCTGAGGTGACCTGAGGTGACCTGAAGGTGACCTGAAGGTGACCTGAGGTGACCTGAGGTGACCTGAAGGTGACCTGAGGTGACCTGAGGTGACCTGAGGTGTGATGAGCGAGACGTTGCACCAGGTGTCAGGTGTTCCCACCGTGGTTGGACAACGGTCCTCACAGGACTCTGATGTCTCCAGAGAACGTTCCTCTTCTTGGCGACTGGATCCAGAGGAGCCCAGACTCGCCCGAGGTTCAGGAGGCGGCTCAACAAGCCGTGAAGATGTTCAACGCCAACTCCAAGAACAAGAGGATGTTCAGGCTGGTGGCGGTGACGGCGGCCCAGAGCCAGGTGAGGCTCCGCCCCCTCACCTGCTCACAGCCAGGCAGCACCTGACCCCTCCGCTGCTCCACAGGTCACCAACAAGATCAACTTCAGGATCCAGGCCGTCCTGGGAAAGACCGCATGTCTGAAGGCTGAAGACCTGGACCTGAGCAGCTGCCCCGGGGTCAGGAAGGTGAGCGTCCTCCAGCCTCACCTGCAGCTCCTGAGGGGCTCTTTAACCACACTGTCTCTCTGCAGCAGCTCAGCTGCCGTTTCCAGGTGACCTTTGACCCCCGGAACCAGAAACATGAGCTGCAGGATCACCAGTGCAGAAAACTGAAGGAGGATTAACGTTGGAGTCGCTTGTTCACGAAACCAGACACTTTTCTGATGATTTCTTCAAAACTACATTTGATTTGATGATTTGTAACCTGAAATTCCAATAAAAGTCGTTTGGATCAAAGATCCTGATCATCTTCCCCTGATCTGGATTAAGAGTCCACATGGAACCCTGTGACCCCAGGGTGACACACCTGTATCCCCCAGCACCTCTTCCATCAGTGAGGGAAGCAGACAGGACACACGCCTGTGTTCCTGGTGCTGGTGAGGCTACTGTAGCTGCTACTGATGCTACTGTTGCTGCTACTGATGCTACTGATGCTACTGTAGCTGCTACTGATGCTACTGTAGCTGCTACTGATGCTACTGTGGCTGCTACTGATGCTACTGTAGCTGCTACTGATGCTACTGATGCTACTGTAGCTGCTACTGATGCTACTGTGGCTGCTACTGATGCTACTGTAGCTGCTACTGATGCTACTGATGCTACTGTGGCTGCTACTGATGCTACTGTAGCTGCTACTGATGCTACTGATGCTACTGATGCTACTGTAGCTGCTCCTGATGCTACTGATGCTACTGATGCTACTGATGCTACTGTAGCTGCTACTGATGCTACTGATGCTACTGATGCTACAGAATCCCCAACACTCTTCCAGCTCTGGAGTTCCTTCTCACAACTATCAGCATTTTCCAGAGTTTGTAAAAAGGTGTCAGGAGGTTTGATCTTCATCATTGTGGAGGAGACGAGGAGCATTGACAATGATTTCACCGTATTTACAGCTACAGGAACAATTTTATTGTTTATTTGTCATCTGTCGAGTATAAAATAATCAAAGGCTTCATAAAAAGTTACAACTTATTAAAAGAGCGTTTAGTTGTAAACACTCGGGTTTGTGTGATTTAATACACTGCCCTCTTTCATATGAACAGCTGGGACAGAAATCTGATTTAAATCCTCCCTAAATTAGAAAAACAGTCTAATTGGAGTTCTTTGATGCGTCACAAACCTTTAAAATCCATTTTTCTGCAATTTCGACTCTGAATAGTTTGATGACGTCGGTCTCATGTTGTCACACACTCGTCTCGATGTGAGGAGACATTTTACAGTTCAGCATGTGGGACAGGAGTCTGTGCTGGTGCTGATACCTGACACGTGCACACACACACACACGCACACACACACACACGCACACACAATCAGTGACTGGTCAGTGATTCCAAATGCAGCAGCGATATCTTTTAAACGTTCGGTTTCATACTGACTTTCCAAAAATCCTCTGAATCTCTCTGTTCTCCTCCTCCTGGAACCTCAGAAGAACCTGCTCCAGGATGGGGAGCTCCAGGTTCAGGTACTGGGCCACCTGATACATCAGCACGGGATGATCACCAAAATGTTTGAATTATTAAATGATAAAGTGAGTTTTTGTTGACTGTTATTATTTAACACGCAGAAATATAGCAACTGTACCACCTGACCCAGAGTCACCGGAATAACAGTTGATGTAAAAATAGGCCTTTTCCCCAGACAAATAATGTGGTTTTTTGCCTAGCAACAAGGGAAATAGTTAATAAACAGCTAAATAATTTTAGGTGTCTTCAAATCATAAAAAATGAAATGGGCCGAGTATAATTTATCTAATCTAGTGTAATTAGATTGTTGAATTGATGTGCACGTCAGCAGCTGAATGACGCCATCTGGTGGACGTGTCTGGTACTGCACGCTGCTCTGACAGGACGACTTATGATCCAACACGTGACACTTGTTACCTGTCATAGGCTCCGCCCCTCACTGCACTCAGCACACCTTTATCCGCCCCCCTGACTGTGGTTCTACTTCCTGTTTAATCGCTACTGCAAAACTAAACATTCTACGTTCATAGAAGCGAGGCGGCGGCGGCTCACATCATTGCTGACTTCCTCTTCATCCCTGTCCATCAAAAAGATCCTCATGATGTCCTCAGAGGGTCCATGCAGGACGCGCTCCCACAGCGGCTGGTCTCTGTTGCTCAGCTTCCTTTTCTCTGGAACGCACACACACGCACACACACACACACACACACACACACCACACACACACACAGTTGAGGGCATGTGTTGGCTGAACTTCCTGTCCATGCTGGTTGCGTGTCACACCTCCGCTCTGGTGAATGCAGTAGAGCGCGAACTCCTGAGGGTTGTTTTCAATCTGTTGAAGGAAAAACTTCATGTTCAAACTTGCTAGTTTCATTCTAGGTTACCTGTCAAAGTGTGTGTGTGTGTGTGTGTGTGTGTGTGTGTGTGGTGTGTGTGTGTGTGTGTGTGTGTGTGTGTGAGAGAGGACGTCACTGGTGGCGGTCCGGTTTGGACTCACCTTGAACTTGTTGAGCAGCTGCTCAATCACCTGGTCGGTGGTCATCTGGCTGGAGATCCGAACTTTGGTGGATGTTCCGAATAAGGGAGTGAAAATGGAGGTCTGGAGGAGATGGAGGAGGGAGGGATGAGAGGAGGAAGAGGAGGAAAGAAGGAGACTTCTCAGTGGACGTCCACCTTGTAGTTGTAAAAGTGTCCGTTGATGGAGAAGCGATGTTGTCGCTCTTTCTCTCTCTGGGCTGCTGACTTGCCCCGCCCCCCCCTCCTCTTGACCAATGAGGCGTCACTCATGCAGCGGTACAGGTTGGACTCCGCCTCCAGCTCCGGGTTCCTGTGCCTGATCGGAAACAGGGTGGTGGTCTCGTAGACAGGGGGGCCTGAAGGACGCACAGGTTGGTTGGTTGTTTGTAACCACAGGTGAGTTGACACTGGAGACGTGTCACACCTGGTAGAGGACAGGTGAGGACCGTGTCCTGGGGGGTCTCAGCCAGCTCGTCTATCTGGTGAAGGTCCACATATTCTCTCCATCGTGTCATACCTCTGCAGAAGATACCACAAAACAGATGTAAACCAGAATAAACCAGACTAAACCACACTGGACCAGACCAGACCAGCCTAGAATAGACTAGACTAGACCAGAGCAGACGAAACCAGACCAGACCAAAATAATCTAGACCAGACAAAACCAGCCTAGACTAGACTAGACTAGACCAGAGCAGACGAAACCAGACCAGACCAAAATAATCTAGACCAGACCACATTAAACCAGACCAGACCAGGTTCATCTAGACCAGATCACATTAAACCAGGCCAGACTAGGCCAAACTAATCTAGACCAGAACAGATAAAATCAGACTAGACTAAACCGGACCAGACCAGGTTCATCTAGACCAGATCACATTAAACCAAACCAGACCAGGCCAAATTAATCTAGACCAGAACAGATAAAATCAGACTAGACTAAACCGGACCAGACCAGACCAGGCCAGACCAGACCAGACCAGACACCTCCCACAAATGTGCCTTCACTCGCTAGCGCTAACTAGCCTGTTTGCTAACCCCGTCCAGGTTCTCATTAACCTTTTGTCTTCGAGCGGACTGACGGGGCTGACGGGTGAGATCGGAGAGGCGATGGAAGGCGTCTGCTTGTCATCCTGGATCTTCAGCCTGATGGGCCTCTGGACCCCCCAGGAGATGTTCAGGAAGCCCTCCACCACCACCGGGCCATCATCCACCTGTCACAGACACAACAGTCAGCTACAGGAACATTCTCACGAAACAGCTGCCAGGTAGTTTAGGTAGTTTAAGGTTGTTTGTCTGGTCTGGGTTGGTGCAGAAACAGGGGCGGAGTGAGGCTGGTCCATGGGGGGGGGGGGGGGGGGGGGGGGGGGGACTCTGACAGAGACATTTTAAACTTCCGGTTCAGGTAACCGAGACGTACGTGAGCGTAGCTGAGGTGCAGCTGAGTCTGCTCCTTCAGGAAGTAGTTGTAGTTCTTCAGCAGTGACAGAAACTCTGCTCTGGAATAACACAAACCAGTCAGGAACGGGTCAGAACCCCCCCCCTCCGTGACCCCCCCTCTGTGACCCCCCCCAGGCTGACACACCTGGACAGCGTCCGTCCGTCTCCTGCCTGGATCACCTCCACTCGGAGCTCCTCGTTCATCTCAGAGGACACGGAGACGCACGTGGACGCGGCTGGTCTGAACCTCCGCTTGTTGACCGTCTCCTAAATAAAGAACCCTGAAGCAGAACGTTTAGAACGTTAGAACCGGAGCGCCGAAAACAGGTTCTTTGTTCCGTCCTTCTGCTCTTTAAATACCTCCGAGTGTCGGAAGGTTCTGGGTTAGATCTCTCTCTCTCCCTCTCTCTCTCTCTCTCTCTCTCTCTCTCTCCTCCCTCTCTCTCCCTCTCTCTCTCCCTCTCCTCTCTCCCTCCTCTCTCTCTCCCTCTCTCTCTCTCTCCCTCCTCCCTCTCTCTCTCTCTCCCTCTCTCTCTCTCTCCCTCCCTCTCTCTCTCCTCTCTCTCTCCTCTCTCTCTCCCTCTCCTCTCTCTCCTCTCCTCTCTCTCCCTCTCCTCTCACCCTCTCTCTCTCCCTCCCTCTCTCTCTCTCTCTCTCTCTAACCCTCTCCCTCCCTCTCTCTCTCCTTCTCTCAGTCTTTCACTTTCTTTTCTGGGCTGGCCTCCCAACAGATTTAATGACAGTTCTCCACCCAGCAGTGATGACAGAGGAGCTCCGACCGTTTTGTTCAGCCAAACAGATCCAGTGAACACAGATCTCTGGATCCACGTGCTCTCTCTCTCTCTCTCTCTCTCTCCCTCTCTCCCTCTCTGGTTTTCTTCCTGTGTGTCTCAGCATGTTTCCAGGTGAACAAACATCACAGGTATTCAGTCGGAGGTGGGCCACGCCCTGTTTTTAGCTGTGCCAGTTCTAACTGGAGCGGTAGCGGCTTCATCCCAGTAAACAGGTCTGAGAGAAGCTAACGAAGCTACGGGGACCACGGAAACGTCTCCACCAGCAGCTCCTGACTGAGGCTAAAAAAACATTTTACATTCTTTTTCTTTCGTTGGTGAAAACGAAAGATTTTGGTCCTTTAAGAGGTTAAAAAGAGGTTTTTTCTCCCTGGAGCAAAAAGAGAAAACGTGGCCACAGAAGCTAACACGACACTCCCAGACTGTTTTCTCTGTGTGCTAATGGCTGATCGGACCCGAACCAGCTCAACTATCCCGTCACCCCTAGCAACCCTGACCTCTGACCCCTGACCCTCCCCGACCCTGAACCCTAGGCTCACCTGAACCTTCAAACACAGCTTTAAAGGTAGCAGGACGAAATGTCCTCGCTGAGCAAGCAACACACACACACACACACACACACACACACACACACACACACACACACACACACAGGTTTTGGAAGCCCAGACTGATTCTGTATTGTCAAGGTGAGCAGTCTTACCTGTTCACTCCTTTAATCCCCAGACTAACAAAGCTGAATCAGTCTGAGGGCCTGAACTGCTGTGTGTGTGTGTGGTGTGTGTGTGTGTGTTCACAGGGTCAGAGTACAGCTGTGTAGATGTTGAGGAGCAGCTGGTTAAATATTACAGCACATGTAGAAAGCGTGCTGGGGGCGGAGCCTGGTGACATATTACCGGCGTGTGCGCGTGCGTGCGTGCGCACGTGTGCACAAGCGAGTGTTCGCACCTCCAGGTTCCTTGTTCATCTAAATGTCCAACTGACAAGAATGTAGATCCTTTCCAATCCTTTAAGGCCCATATTTAATCTGGATTGACGTTGATGATGTCGGCGACCAAAGTTTGAGTTGACGCCCTGGTGACGCAGTACGGAAGTGACGTCAGAGCGCGAAAAAAGAGTAACGCTTACATCAACGGCCAGCAGGGGGAGACAGAGATCAGCGCACTTACTGTCGCCGTGTGTGAGCGTGTGTGAGCGTGTGTGAGCGTGTGTGTGAGAAACCCAAATACGCTTGATGAGTCACGTGACCAGCCCAAAATAGCAGCATTCCAGATTTCAGCTGTAACTTTACTTTTCTAAGAATTCTGCAGTTTTTTTACTGTGTGAAGCAGGAAGCATCCTGCCAGGTCCTGGAAGACCCCTGGAGACCTCCGAGCCGCTCATCAGGTCCTTCTTAACTTACATCTGAACATTAATTCTGCATCACTAGTTTGTGTTCACACACACAGACGTGTCCCAGCAGCAGGTTGTGGGTTCACTTCCTCCTCTGGTCACATGTTCTGTGTCCCACTAACCTCAACATCAACTCATCATTCTGGGTTTTACAAAGTTTTACTGATAATCAGCACATTTCAAACACACCTCTGACTGTCGCTGATTGAAAATAGACGTATTTTTCTCTTGACTGATGAGGTGTTTATGGTCTCTGGGAGTACAATAGTTCACAGATGGGGATGCCATTCCGTTCCTAAAATAACAGGACACACAGGCTGCAGGCAACAGGTGACAAAGGCTGTGTGTGTGTGTGTGTGTGTGTGTGTGTGTGTGTGTGTGTGTGTGTGTGTGTGTGTAATATTAAAGTCATATTTAACTCAGTTATGATCCCTTTTGTGTAAATTTTGCTCTACGTTTTCAACACTTTTAACTGCATTTGAAATATTGCAAATGGAGATAATCGGCGTTACATTCTTCTGTTTTTATTGCAAAAAATACATTTTAAAAACTGATCAGCGATGAATCTATGAAATCAGAACTTATTTCTTCTTCTGGACCTGCAGCATGAACACGTTTGTTGTTGATCCTTGAATGGAAAGAAACCCAAAACAAATGTTACTGATTGTGCTGCAGGGTCCTTGAACGCAGCACTGTGTTGATCGCAGCTGCCAATGTCAATCACACACACACACACACACACACACACACACACACTTGGACTCAGTGCAGTATCGGTGAGGGAACTGACCACAGCGTCTCCGTCTCTGTTATGGAAATCGGACTTCTCTGGTTCTGGACGATGAATCCTGCGGAGACCCTCTCAGTGCTGCTGGTGCTGGTCGGGTCGGGTCGCTGCTCACAAACAGGTACGGCACATTCGCACGATGTCGGGTGTATTTTTATATGAAGAAAGAAAAAGAGAAACGCAAAAGTCACTGATCAATAAAAAAGAGAATTGCTGATCACTGAAATGTTTAAAGGGAGGCGAACAGGGTCCAACACGGGTCCAATACGGGTCCAATACGGGTCCAATACGGGTCCCAACACGGGTCCAACACGGGCCCAAAATGGGTCCCAACACGGGTCCAACACGGGTCCAAAATGGGTCCCAACACGGGTCCAACACGGGTCCAACACGGGCCCAAAATGGGTACCAACACGGGTCCAACACGGGTCCCAACACGGGCCCAAAATGGGTACCAACACGGGTCCAACATGGGTCCAACACGGGTCCAACACAGGTCCCAACACGGGCCTAAAATGGGTCCCAACACGGGTCCCAACAGGGTCCAACACGGGTCCAACACGGTCCCAACACGGGTCCAACAGGGTCCAACACGGGTCCAACATGGGTCCAATACGGGTCCAATACGGGCCCAATACGGGTCCAACACGGGTCCCAACACGGGTCCAACACAGGTCCAA